>NC_080030.1:93258778-93378778 GCF_030020395.1 Manis pentadactyla | reverse complement strand
TCCTCCGCCTCCGCCTCCACCTCCTCCTCCTCCACCTCCACCTCCTCCGCCTCCTCCTCCTCCGCCTCCTCCTCCTCCGCCTCCTCCACCTCCTCCTCCTCCGCCTCCTCCTCCTCCTCCGCCTCCGCCTCCGCCTCCTCTGCCTCCGCCTCCTCCTCCGCCTCCGCCTCCTCCTCCTCCTCCGCCTCCGCCTCCACCTCCTCCTCCTCCTCCTCCTCCTCCGCCTCCTCCTCCTCCTCCGCCTCCTCTTCCTCTTCCTCCTCCTCCTCTACCTCCGCCTCTGCCTCCTCCTCCTCCTCCTCCTCCTCCGCCTCCTCCTCCTCCGCCTCCTCCTCCTCCTCCTCCTCCTCCTCCTCCGCCTCCTCCTCCTCATCCTCCTCCTCCTCCTCCTCCTCCTCCTGCTCCTCCGCCTCCGCCTCCTACTCCGCCTCCTCCTCCTCCTCGGCCTCCTCTTCCTCCTCCAAATACTCTGCCGCCTTCTCCTCCTCCTCCTTCTTCTCTCTTCCTCCAGATCCTCCTCTTCCTCGTCCTCTTCTGGATCTTCCTCCACCTCCTCTTCTTCCTCCTGCTTCTCCTCCTTCTCTGGATACTGCGCCTCCGCCTCCTCCTCCAGATCCTGCACCTTCTTCACCTCCTCCTCTTCCTCCTTCTCCTACGGATCTTTGTCCTGCTCCTCCAGGTCCTCCTCCTCGTCTTCCTCCACCTCCTCCTCCTCCGGATCCTCCTCTTCCTCCTTCTCCTCCGGATCTTCGTGCTGCTCCTCCAGTTCCTCCTCCTCGTCTTCCTCCACCTCCTCCTCCTCCGGATCCTCCACCTCCTCCTTCTCCTCCTCCTGGGAAAGGAAATTTGAGACGTGAAGAGGAGGAGACGTAGTGTGTGTGCCTGGCTGTAGAGCAGCCAGTGACTGTAAAGACGAAACGCCTTTCTCCCAACCTGCCCTTTTCCTGGACTTAACGTCATTTCACCAGATCCAGAGGGGGACTCGGCCCAGGGCCTGGAATGCCCTTCCTCCTGGAGCTACTGTAGTTCTGTCCGTGTGACTAAGTTTTCTGCAGTGGGACATGTTCCCCAACCAGGCATAGGCATGAAGTCCTTCTCTGTGCCCTGCCGTGTTCTTCCCTTTTCTAGCTATCTGGGATATTGATAACCTGGGGTCTATTTGAAAGCTGAGTGTTAATGATAAAAAGTTTCTATCAGCAGGGAGACTTGCCCTATTTCTTCACATACACTAATTATTACATAAGAAGTAGATACATTCTTTCGTGTATTAGTTACTAAGGCCTCTTCTACTCCAACTAATGAATCTACTCTGTTAGTGATATGAGTTTTGAGAAGCAAATAATTGGACCTGGTACATATTGAGGAAGCCACTATATTAGAAACTAGTCTGTGTCTTCCCTTGGCTGATGTATAAGCCAAGGGAAGACACAGAGTCACCTCACAGTCACCACAACTATTTCAGTTTCCCGTTTTTCCAGAAAGAGCCAAACATTCTCAATTCAACTATCATGCTTAAATGGTATTTGTGTGTGTGTGTGTGTGTGTGTGTGTGTGTGTGTATCCTGCTGGTTTTTTTCTTTCATAAAGGAGCATCACATTTACACGTCTATAATGTGAGACAATGAAAGAAAGGTCTCAATGTCGGAGGCAATCTAAGAAATCAATTCATTTTCTGTATGACTTTACACTCTCATCCCTGCACCTCCAATTTTATGCACTCAAATTTTTTCCTAATTTTTGATTTACCTCTTTGAGCCACACTTTCTTCATTAACCGGAAAAAGTATTGGAAAACGTGTAACATTGTAAAAAATGAAATAAAGGGAAATACAGAATATAAGAAAAATTATACTACTCAATCACTACATCTGTGATACAGTAACCCAGAGCGACATGATGTAGGGAACACAGGTCCTGAGCCACAGAGACAAGGACCTAGTCACAGGAACCTTCTCTTGACCCAGAGATTATCTGATCCCTTGGAAAAACCAGTGCACCCACACCTTTTCTTCCCTCCCACCTTCCTGCCCTTTCTCTCCCATAAGTAGGAATCTTTGCTCCTTTTCTCTTTAGAAGACAGTTTCTAGTTCCCCAGTGCTCAGAGAATATCACTGACACACATCTCTTGACATCCTGGCCACTTTTGGGGAACATACGGTTTCAAGATGTTTCCTTTTTCGTTTGTGCTTCATGGCTCAGGTGCCTTCCTCCCTGGAACTCTGCTGCCAGAGGTTCAAGTGATGACAGCCAAGAAGCAGGCCAGTATATTCAAGAACAGCAGACAACTGAATTGGCTGTCTCCTCACTCACTCTCTGACTGACTGGCCTGGGCCGTGCTTAAGTACAGTACACCAGTAGGGCCATTATGACGTAAGTCAGACAGGGTTCCATCGCGTTCTGACACGTGCATCGGAGCAGACCACTGATGAGGGGGGGGATCCCTTTTACCCAATACAAACTCTACCGTCAACTTGAATTTTTATCTTGCACTTCATATCAAAACTTGAGAACCAATAATGTGGATTAAACAAAAGACAATTACTGTATGTATCTAGGGTAACCACATTACTAAATCTCCCCCAGGGTGAGGATAAGGCATTCCCTGACAGAAATAGGCTTAGACCCATGCCTGCCCTATAGAACATGGTTAAGTGTCCTATCTTAGCAGTACCATATAACTATGTACACATGTAAGTTATATGTGAGGTGTATGTGTATATTGGGTTTGCAAACACCTTGTGATTCCATACAGCCCCAACATTTATTGAATTTTCCCCACTGTAGGGGACAGGCATTTCAACAACCCATTGTCTCTTGCAACTCTTTCCCCCGTCACTTCCCCAGAGCCTTCAGGGAAAGAGGAAGCCACTGGCTTTACATCCCATGGCCCTCATTATGAATCCTGTGCTTGTCGAGCATGAACGCTTCATTCCCTGGCATCTGTTCTAGGCCCCAGTCTCCTGGAAATGAAAGGGCTGTGCACAGGGTTTGAACTCCAGTTAGCTCCATTCTACTTCCAACTTCCCACTGACTGCCTCCTCCCTGAGGGGCAGTATGTATTTGCTGCTCTAGAGCCAGGCCATGATCCAGCCAGCTTCAGCCTTCTTTACCTCCAGTAGGTTCTGCCTCACGCTGTTCCCCCCACATGGGCTCCGCCTCTTGGCAGCCGCTAAACGGTAGGCACATTTCCCAAGATATTCTCAGCCTTGTCAGCTTTCGGAAAAACCCAAACCCAAAATTAGATCTTTTACACATACCAAGTTGGTAAAAATTAGATCAACCTATACAAATGATAGTAAGGATATGGGTAAAAAAGAGAACCTTTATGACATAAAATGAAGTATTGACCTATGTAGCTGTTCTGGAGAACAATTAGCCTACATTGTATGAAATTAATGCGTATATCACCTATGAGCCATGATACGGAGTGGTATAAGAGGGCAGATGTTTCCTATCAGCACCTCGTGCTCTTCAGTTTCTTTGATTATTCCCTTTCCCAGAATGAGGTTCATTTTCTATAGATGTGCAGAAGCATCACATGGTGAAATAGCATAGGTTTTGTAGTCAGATAGCTTTGGGTACGATTCCTGTCCCTGCCTCTTAGGATGTGTGAAATTGAGTAAATTACTTCATTTCACTGAACTCTCGTTTCCCTTATTTGGCAGTACTCTTAGAGGACTGACATGGAATAATGTAGGGTGTGTTTAAGACATGTTTAAGTGTCAGCACGAAGATCTTGCACAAGCCCACTCTGCGTGCAAGTTAACACAACTGCATAAGATCACAACCTCCTTATTTCTCTTCTAACAACCTTGGGATATCAAAACCGCCTCTTTACTTCCAGCTCTGACACAGGCTCAATCCTTATCTTTGATATATTCTGGCCTTTTTATTTTTCTATCTTTTCTCCTTTAGTAGGCTAAGTTCTCACTTAAGCTACTTTCCTTGGCATTTTGCGTCCTTGTGCTTTTTCCCAGCATTTCTTTCTCCCTTCTCTCTACACCAGAGGCCAGCAATTTCTTTTTTCTGTAAGAGGCCAAATAGCAAATAGGTTAGGCATTGTGGGTCGTATGGTCTCTGTTGCAACTATTCAACTCTGCCATTATTATGGGAAAGCAGCCATAAATAATATCTAAACGAATGAGTGTGGCTGTGTTTCAAAGTTCATATATAAAATGTTACATATAAAAATAGGCAACAGGACAGATTAATCTTGTAGGCTCTAGTTTGCTGACCCTTGATTTATGCTATTAAATCCCAGCCAGTTTTATTTCCTTTGTAGATTCTGAAGAGCAACATTATTACCTATGACAACTGACCTCTTAGAATATGGAAGATTCCAGCCCCTCTGTATCTGTAGATAGCAATCCTAGATGTTAGACAAGAACTTTTCTTACTCAAATTGTTTACCAAACTTAATAAAAATACAACAAACCAGGTAACCCACAAGGCCTGCTCCCTTCTCTCTTTTCAGGACCAGTGTGCTGAGTATTGGGGGAAAAAAATGCAAAATTGGAAACTCAGCTGTACTCGGGAGAGAGATCCTGTACATGATGCTGACGGAAAAACATGTAAGAATAAGTGCCTCATGTGTCAACAGATACTATAAGTACCTCTTTCAACTGGCAAGTCTAAAAGATAGCTACACGGTACTCCTGAATGAACGGCTATTTCTCATCTGCTTGTGGCTCCCTCCATGAATATTATTCTTTTTGTTAATTCCCAAATATTGTCTCTTTCTCTTACATCCCCTAAGTTAAAATGAACCCTAGCAAGGACAGTTAATAAGTGGTTGATTCCTACTCTATTGTCTATCATATTGCTGTGACCTGTAAGTGCTAGATAGTAGATAATTGCTCTTTATGCCTTGAACAAATCCTAGGGAGAGTTGAAGATGATCATTTGGAATAGTTGACCAGAATAGTTTTAGAGGGTTGCTTTTGTCAACTGTATGGGACACATTTATTGTATAATCTGGGGTGTGTTCCTTCAATTCATTTTCCCTTGGTGAATGGTGTTCAATTGGAGTGCTTTATGATCCAACTCAACCACTCTTGATTTGCGTTACTGGGACAAGTAACAACCACTGTTGGTGTCATCTGTATATAGAGGTAGTTTCCTAGGTGACCTTGATGAGTACTCACAGTTCTAAAATTTGATGCATATATCACAATGCTATTAATGGTGGCATTTAATTCACGTGCATTGAGTAAGCATTTAATGCTTCTCCACAAACACGCACACACTCATCACCTCTCTCCTTGTAAAAACCTACAATCTAGTAGTAGTATAGCTCATGTGAGAAAATCTAACCAATCCAAGTGCTGCATTTTACACATGTGAGAAACTGAAGTTTTTTTTTCAGTTCAAGGTCTCATGAAGGAGTGAACTTCCGAGCGAACCTAGAATCCAGTTATGAATGCTAGCCTGGTATTCATTCACGTTATAAAAAATTCTTTAATAGAAGTAAGATAGCACAGTAGGGCAGTGCTAGGCTTTTAACATCACATGGCTATGTCAGCTCCATGTTTTTGGACAGGTTTTTTCACTTCCCTAGACTTCAGTCTCCTCATTTTTATAATGAGGGTAGGGGCAACAATAATCGTGTTAGCCACATTTTGTTTCTCTTGAAACAGAGCATGGAGCCGGTAGCTTCAGAGGAGGGGCTGGGCCCACTGCCTCCTTCCAGTGTGGAGCACATCAGTATCCACTCAGGAACCCCTTCAGTTGAGCCCTTCCAAATGTGCCCCCGTGCAGCCATGCCATGAGGGCCCTGACACCAGACACCCTGACTCACACACTCCAGCCTTCAGTAAGCTAGCCCAAACTACCAGGCGCACACAGTCTACCTAGGGACCTTCCTTACCCAAGGCCGATCCTTCAAGACTGGGAGACGTAGCTCTTTCTCCTAACTGATAGAGTCAAGCACAGAAAGTCAAACGAAATGAGGAGACAGAGGGATATACTTAAACAAAACAACATGACAAAACTAAGGAAAAGAACCAAATGAAACAAGAGTTAAGCAATCTATCAGACAAAGGTTCAAGTTAATGATTATGAAGAAACTCACCAGACTTGAGAGAAGAGTGGAGGAACTCAGTGACAACCTCTACAGAGAGAGAGAAAATCGAAAACAAACCAATCAGAGATGAAGAATGCAACAAGCACAATAAAAAAATGACAAATACATGAGCGGGAATCAGCAGCAGACTGGAGGGTCCCGAAGAGCAGGTCAGCACCTTGGAAGGCAGTGATAGGAAGTACTCAAGCTGAACAGAAATAAGAAAGAAAAAAAGGAAATGAGGATAAGTGAAGAGAGCTTTGGGACAATATCGAACATCTAAACATTTGCATTATAAGAGTCCCATAAGAAAAGAGTAAAAGGAGTAGAAAACTTATTGGAAGAAATAATAGCTGAAAACTTCCCTAAACCAGAGAAAGAAACAGACATCCAGGTGTAGGTAGCAGAGAGAGCCCTAATCAAGCTAAACACAGGTAGGCCCACACCAGGACACATCATGATTGAAGTATCAAAGATCAGAAAATATGAGAAAATCTTAAAAACAGCAAAAGAAAAGCAACAGGTTACATACAGGTGAAACCCCATAAGACAATTAGCTGATTTCTCAGCAGAAACTCTAGGAGAGTGGCACGATATATTCAAAGTTCTGAAAGAGAAAAAAAACCTACAACCAAGAATACTCCACCCAGCAAGGTTATCATTCAGGATGGAAGGGGAGATAAAGAGCTTCACAGATCAAAATAACTTTAAGAGTTCACCACCACTGAACTGTCCTTACAAGAAATGTTAAAGGGTCTTCTTTAAGAGGAAAACAAGACCCTAACTAGAAGCAAGGAAAATCTGAAAATGAAAATTTCACAGGTAAAAACAAATGTGTATCAGTGATAGTAGATCAGTCCCTTAAAACCTAGTCTGAAGGTCAAGACCAAAGTAATGTAATCAATTACATTTTAAAAGTTAGTTAAGGGAGTCACTAAATAAAAAAGTGTAAAAGAAGGAGGAGGGGGAGTAAAAAATGTATTGTAATAATACATTGGAACTTAAGTAACCATCAACTTACCATTGATTGCTATGTGTGTAGGATATCCTCTAAGAACCCCATTGTAACCACAAGCCAGAAACCTATAATGGATACACAGAAAATGGAAAAACAAATTTAAATGTAACACTTAAGAAAGTCACAATACACAAGGGGAGAGCAAGAGAAAAAGAGGGTAAGAGAGGAACAGGACGAACAACCATAAAACATTTGACAAAATGGCAATAACTACATACCTATCAATAAGTACTCTAAATGTAAATGACTAAATGCCCCAATCAAAATACATACGGTGACCGAGTGGATAAAAAACAAGACCCATCTGTTTGCTGCCAAAAGAGATTAACTTTAAATCTAAATACTGAAACTGAAGGGATGGAAAAAGATATTCCATGAAAATAGGAAAAAGAAAAAAGCTGCAGTAGCTATACTTCTGTCAGACAAGATAGACTTTAAAACAAGGGCTGCAACAAGAGACAAAGAAGCTACATGACATAGTGATTAAGGGCACAATCCAGCAGGAAGCTGTAACAATTATAACTGTTTATGCACCCAACAGTGGAGCTCCTAAGTATATGAAGCAAATATTAACAGACATAAAAGGAGAGATTGACAGTAAAATAATAATAGTATAGGACTTTAATGCCCCACTTATATAATGTGGATAGGTCATTCAGACAGAAAACCAATAACTAAACAGTGGATTTGAGTGACAGATGACATGCAACTGTATTCAAATATATTAAGAATGTTACATACAAAAACAGTAGAATATACATTCTTTTCAAGAGCACATGGACAAAAATGTACAATTAAAAAAAAACAGAAACAGACTCGTAAACAAAGAGAATGGACATTCGGTTACCGTAGGAGTAAGGGGATGGCTGAAACAGGCGGAGGGAATAAAGCGGTACAAACCTCAAACCATAGAATAATTCAGTCATAGCCTTGGAAGTACAGCATAGGGAATAAAGCTCCTAATATTGTAAAATTTTTATGTGGTGACCAATGGTAACTACACTTATCATGGTTAGCATTTAATAATGTATATAATTGATAAATAACTAAGTCATTTATCTGAAACCAATATAATATAATATTATATATAAGCTGTATGTCAATAAAAAATGTTGAAAAAGAAGAATTTAGCAAGCTCAAGAAACAGAAAGGATTGCCGTAGAGGAAGTGGGGACAGGGATGAGGGTGAAACAGGTGAAGGGGATAAAGAGGTACAAACTGCTGGTTATAGAAATTAAATAAATCATGGGGAGAGTCAGTATGGTCATACCTTTGTGTGGTGACAGATGGTAACTACACCTATCACGGTGAGCATTTTATAGTGCATATAATTGTTGAATCGTTGCATTGTATACCTGAAACTAACATATATTTATTGTATGTCAACTGTATTTCAATAAAAAAAGAGAAACAAAGGAGGTCATTGTGTCTCAAGATTATTGCATGGGAATTTCAGGAAATGAGTTTGGAAAGATCATATAAGTCTTTTTAGGCCAAGAGAAGAACTTTGAATTTTATTCTTTGTGTGATCAGAGGCCACTGGAGGTTTTTGAGCATAGCCATGACTGTAACTAGAATACCAGCAATCTGAATCATTACGGATACCTTCTTTTCCCAAAGGTACTTGATTAAAAATCCATGACTTTATATTTCTTTGAATCTTCAGGATATATTTTACCACCACTTACCTATTTCTTACATGTGCAAAGGGAGCTCCCTAAAAAGAATATTTATATTTCATATATATATATACGCATAACACACACACACATGCATATATAAATATTCATGTTACATACAGTCTTACACATGCTTGTTTTGGTACCAAGTGAAATATGATCCTAAGATACTTTCTAGATCACCTGCCCTTGAGGAAGGTGATCTAAAAAGTATCTTAGGATCATATTTTGTTTTCCTTTTTAAATCTCTTCCCTTTCTGATAAAGGATTTGTGTCAGTGCTCCTAAGCTTCCATGTGCAGTAAGAATCACCTGTGAGGTTTTATAAAATTCAGATTCACTGACCATCCTGACAGTTTAATTGACATCATCTAGATTGGAACTCAGTAATCTGATTTTTAACAAGGAGTCCAGGTGATTCTGGTGCAGTTGACCCAAGATCCGAATACTGCAAATTGTATACAAAATATTTCTCTTCCAAAGTTTCACTTGGTACCAAAACAAGCATGCGTATGAGTGTATGTAACATGAATATATACATATGCATGTGTGTGTGTGTATTATATGTATATATATGAAATACGAATATTCTTTTTAGGGAGCTCCCTTTGCACGTGTAAGAAATAGGTAAGGTGTGGTAAAATATATCCTGAAGATTCAAAGAAATATAAAGTCATGGGATTTCAATCAAAATTGGGCTCCATACTTTAAGAAATAATATAATGGGTTGACCTACAAATGAAGGAACTAGAATGGTGAGTTCCTTGTATGTATGGAAGTACAGCATAGGGAATAAAGCTCCTGATATCGTAAAATGTTTGTGTGGTGACCAATGGTAACTACACTTAGCAGGGTGAGGGGTAAGTGTTCCGCTGGAGTTCCAAAACCACAGCTTCTGATGGAAAGTGAGAGAGCTGTGGGAAGCTGGACCTGGAGACCCAAAACTTGCCTTCAAATGTCTGAAGCCTTAATGCCTGGAGGTCATGGATTCAGCAGGCTTGTTCTGTGTTGGCCTGAAAGTGTGAAATAAGACAAAAGGATGGACGTTATAGGGAGATAAATTTGGACACAAATAAAGGAGACTCTGAAATTGCTTGAGTTGATTTCCTTAGAGTATCTACCTGTGATGAGGGATCTTCTTAATAATAACTGAGCTGCCTGTCCATCTTGGGGCTATGCAGAGCGATTCTCTGTGAAGGAAGTGGCTTATTGCCCACACCCTCCGAAGCTCCTTCTGAACCTGAGTATATGTAAACAAGATGACTATTGGCTCTTTTCTCTTCTAGGCAAAGAGAAGCAAAGGAAAAATATAAGCATCCCGGCAACAGATCAAATGGGACTGAAGCAACTCAGGAAAGGTGAGTCATTACCTTAATTTGGCAAGAATGGTCTTCCTGTAAGTCAACACTGATCTATCAAATATATGGAAAGAGGTGTCAGTGTTGCTAACCCGTGATCTTGCCCTTAGTAGGTGGGAAGCCATCACTCACGTGAATATCACTGGTAACTTGCTCAGTATAGAAATTTAAAGCCAAATGGAAAGCTTCCACTCTAACACTTTACAAAGCACTTTAAAAAATAGTAGTTTGTTTAAGTCTCTGAGCCTGCTCGAATACTTTTTCTGACCTTATATTATAGATGGGGAAAATGAGATTCAGCTGCTACAACAAATCACTACCAAAAGTGGGGTTAAAACAGCACAAACTTATTACCATATGTCGCTGGGTTCAGAAGTCCTGAATGGATCTGTGTTGAGACCAAGATGTCAGTAGGGCTGTATTCTTTGGTGGAGGCTCTGGAGGAGGGTCTTCTTGGCCTTTTTCTAACTGCTAGATGCTGCCTGTAATCCTTGGCTTGTGGCTGTCTTTAAAGTCAGCTTGGGGAGATGGAATCGTTTTTATGCTGCATCGTTCTGACACTTATTTTCTTGCCTCCCTCTTTCACTCATAAGAACCATTGTAATTACTTTGGGTCTCCCTAGATGACTTAGGACAATCTCTCCATTTTAGAGTCAGCTGATTAGCCATCTTAATTCCATCTTCAACCTCAATTCCTCCTTGCCATATAAGGCAACATATTTACAGTTTCCAGGAATTTGAATGTGGACGTCTTTGTGGGTCATTAAACTGCCTCCAAAGCAAGGTTAAGTGGTTGCCTCACTTGAGTCAAAATCTTCAGATGTTTAAGCCAAATCAAGTAACTCTGTGAAAACAGCCATTTCCTATATAACCTTGCCTTCTTTTCAGGATATATGTGATGAGTTTAGAAGCCAAATGAAAAATGGACGACTTATCTGCACCTGAGAAAGTGACTCTGTCCATGGCCCAGACTGTAGGACATATGGCAATAAGTGCACTATGTGTAAGGAACAGCTGTGAGTAGTTTCCAAAAATGGCCCTTGAATTGTGAGTCTTAAAGTAGTAATAATCATTTCTCATCAGTTTGAGAAAACAACACGTTTTTAAAGCAGATCTAGTAACTGATGAGTGTCTGTTCCCTTTGGTAGCATTGTTTCTTTACACTTTTTTCTTCAAGGGAAAGAGAAGCAGCCGAAAGAAAAGAGAAAGACAAGGAGAACACGGGAAGCACAGGAGAGAAGAACAACGAAAAGCAGGTTTTGACGGGTGCGTGTTTGACAGGTGATACTTAGATCTGGACGGCTGGTCATAAAGTTAATTCATTCAACAGATACTTACGGAGTCTGTTCCAGTCATTGTGGACACAGCGGTAAACAAGAGAGGCCCGGCCTGATGTGATAGAGGCAGCACGCTCTTCAGCGTCCCGAGAGGGACCCTCCTTCAGTCCCCACGTGTCCGTGCGCCCCGTGACGACGGTCAAATTGTCGTTGCTCCGAAGTGAATTTCTTTTCTGAAGTGTTAAAACATATCATCAAGCAATTAGATACCAAAATTAAAAAAAAGAATGTATCAAAAACTTAACCTAGATGATAAGTTCTTGAGTTGGCATTCCATTGCCGCCTTGTGTTCATTTTGGGGCTTTAAAAATAATGTCCAATGCTTTACAACACTAATAGATAGAATATGACGCAGCATAATCTTTTCTAATCCATCCCTGGACTCCAATTAAAAAAGTCAATTAGAAAAATTTCCCCAGAAAGGTCTTCCCATAATAAGCCACCTTTTCATTAGGTCCATACTGACCAAAATAGATAAAAAATTAATAATAATTATCATTAAAAGGAAATGAATCTGATAAACATTTTGGTAGGTGAACAGCTTTGAGAAAAAACTTTATTGTACAACTCCAAATGATCTCTCCAGGCTAATCTGGATCAAATTTTTTCACTTAAAAAAATCTGTTTTTAGAAATTTCAAACAAAAAAAATACTCCCTATATATGAGTAAGTAAGTCCTTCTTATTTTTCAGGGAACAAAAAGGCAGCTCTATCTTCTTACAAATGTATAGGAATTTTATTCTCTGCCAGGTAAAAGCAAAGAAGACAAGAAGGATAGCCTGGTTGTTAGCAGATTTCTGATCACAATCCAGCATTGACGTTAATTGCTTAATCTCTCTGAGACTTATGTTTTCCCATTTGCAAAAGGGGATAATGAGTGTTTATCTTAGAGGTTTTTAAAAATAACAACCAAAGGAAATCCATTAGAGACACAACACAGTGACTGTTAAAAGACAAACTTGATAAAGAAACTTTTTTTAATTTTCATTCTTGAGGAACAAAGCTGAAAGTGTGTTGACATGTTTGTGTCAGCTAAAAGAGCATCTTTTAGTTCATTCCAGAGCTTTTTATGTGTGGAACAATGATCAAAAATGTAGGGAGTCGGATTTGGTGCTCAGCTTAGTGAACATCGTCTAAACATTGTGCAGACTGCCTTAGATGGTAGTAAAATTCTATGGGGGCAAGACAATTATTTGCCTGGGATTCTATGCAGAGGATTCCCACTTCCTAAGCAGATATTGAATTAGGGTGCCTTTAAAACGTATTCATCTCTAAGATGCAATTTTCCCTAGGTTTTTATTTTCCCCTCAAGTGTCTGAGTTTGTATCTAACCAAGCAATTTTATATTCAGTTGTAACGATCAGATTATCATAGTAACATCTTTTTTTTTTTTACTCCTACCTGCAGGATCAGTGCCATGAATTCCGGGACATGGTGAGAAACTGAAAGCTGGTGTGCACTGCAGACTATGATCCTGTTCGAGGTCCATATGACAAGATGCACCCCAACAAGTGTGCCACGTGTCAGAGCATGTTGTACGTGAAGAGGTTTATGGCTTCGTTTGATATGTTGTGCCTGTTTGCAAAGAAACACGTCCTCTTAATCGAAAACTTACACACTTGACATCACACATTAAAAATAGAACAATTGCTCTTCACTTTAGAAGTTGGCAGTGACTTTCCAAAGCAGTTTCAAAAGAAATTTTTATTTTGATGATGAAAAACAATGATGGTTGCAGCATCTGGGAAAGAGATCGCAAGCTATTGTACAGTGATAGAATCAGGCCATTCAAAGGGGAAGCTTATGAACTAAGGAGCATGGGACAGGCCAGTTCACTTCACAGTGTCTTAGTTCCTCCTGTATATAAAGGACATGATAGCTATACAGGACAGTTTTCGTAGGGATGCAAGGAGATAGCATTTTAAAAAATGTTTCCAAGCCTTCACGTCCTGTAACTATATAGAAAACAATCAATACTGGAGAGGTTAGTTATAATTTAATAAGAAAAATAAAAAGAAATGAAGCAACTCTCTATACAACAGCCGTAAGTTTGATCAAGGAAAAAAGAAATCGGTCTTACAGGTTCATACAATTTTGGATGACAGTATAGTCACTGAATTTACGAAAGTTGATAGCATTGCCAGGAAAGTATTAATGAAAATTCCAACAGTGAGTACTCATTAGTATAAAGAGCATTTTAGATAATTTTTGGATATGAGAAAATTGTGTTAGATTTCCTGATGTTTGGAATTGGAGAAATACTTGGTTAAACAAATTCAATAGTAACCCTAGAAAAAAATTCCCTATGCTTTTTTTATTCTGCAGTGAGCGAGAAGTTAACGAAAGAAAAAAGAATGAAGAAACATCAAGTGCCAAGCCCTCAAACTATGCAAAGGTTATTTCTTAGAAGCTACGAAGATAACTGTTTTACTGCTCATCCTCAGAATCTTGAATGCTACTCCAGTTTTAGGATAATAAAGATGCTAATCTTTTGCTTCAAAGAAAATTCATTTTGCCAATATTGTCACTTTGGGATACAATAAGATTTTTTTTTCTGGATTTGACTCTAATTGTGTTTCTCAGTTTTGTAGAGAATTCTCCTCCTGTGTGTGTCAATCATCATTTTAATCTCTCCTCGGAAGCAATGTGAGTTGACAAATAGTAAAATTCTTTACCAGCGCAAGTGCATGCTTGCTTATCTCTGACACTACACGTGGAGTGAGGCTTCAGGTAGCTTGGTGACGTTGATTTTAATGATTCAGGTAATAAATTAAACCAAAGCATGCCCTGTAGCTTCTTTCCTTGATGTCTTTTTCTGTTTTCTGCAGATGGTTTTCTCAGTGTCAGTGAATCGATAGTGTGTGTGCATGATGCTGCCTTTCCTGTCTGCTTTTCAAGACTGCAAAGAACATGTCTGTATTCAGTCCTTAATAATGATTATCACATTTATAGAGTTAGGTTCTTGTGGACTGCCCTTTGGTCAAGAGTGCACCCCACATGGAGAACGAGGGAAATGAAGGATGGGAGGGAGCGGCGAGGGAGATGAGGAGCTCTGTGACGTGCTGTTTGGTGTTTCCTTGCATTTCTAGGACCTGTGCAGAAAGGTTCAGGGTGAGGCGGAGGGTGGAACCTCGAAGATCTCTTCACCAACTTTCATGTATATCATACAGTATTATTAGCTATAATCACCAGGCTGTATATTAGGTCCCCAGAACTTATTAATCTTGTAACTGAAAGTTTGTATCCTTTGATCAGTGCCTCCCCATTTTCCCCATTTTGTCCCCCCCACCCCACCCCCAGTAACCACCAGTCTGCTCTGTTTCTCTGAGTTTGGCTTTTTTAGATTCTACATATAAGTGATAGTATGCAGTATTTTTCTTTCTTTGTTGACATTTCATTTAGCATAATGCCCTCAAGGTTCATCGAAGTTGTTTCAAATGGTAGGATTTCCTTCTTTCTCATGGCTCAATAATCTATGGTGTATATATGTGTGTGAAGTCTTATTTATTCATTCTTCCTCTGATGGACATTTAGACATTCAGTTTGTTTTCATATCTTGACTATTGTGAATAATAACATCTGTTTTAAAAAACACATTTTACTGAAGTATAATAGTCACATATAGAAAAAGTACACATAGAATAAATGTACAGCTAAATGAAATGTCATAAAGTGATCACACCTGTGGTGTTAGCACTGAGGTCAAGAAATAAGCCATCACCAGCGGGCCAGAAAGAAGCCCCGTCCTGCCGCCTCCCGATGTGAGTCTGATTTTGAGCTGAGCTCTCTTGAAGGGGGAGAGGAGGGCCGCATTCCTTATTCACTTGGATCCATTCAGCCATCCATTTTTGCATTCCCTTGTTTATTATTTATTTTGCTCTTTTTTTTCTTGAGGTTAATTTTCTTATTATTTGCTAGCTTCTGGACATGGAAGTTTAGATCACTGACTTACAACACCTTCTTCTTTTCCAATTATGTAGGTAGAACTTTCCCTTAAATGCTGCTTCGCTGCTGTGATTTGATAGTTTACTACCATTCAGTCCAAACATTTCTACATTCTGTGGTGATCACTTTGAGACATGAGTTATTCAGAAGTGTGTTACTTATTTCTGAATGTCAAGAAACTTTGTAAGCTGTCATATTTGTTAGTAGTATGATTGCACTGTGAACATAAAACTTATATTTTGATCTCAGTTCTTTGAAGTTTATTGACGTTTGCCTAACAGCTCAGGATATGGTCTATTTTGGTAAGTTTCATGTGCACTTGAAAAGAATGTGAAGTCTGCAGTTGCTGGTTATTGAGGTCTATAAATAGCATTTAGGTTCAAACTGATTAGTTTTGTTTTCCAGATATTCAAGGTCTTGAATTTTTTCTTTATGCTCTCAATTACTGAAAGAAGTATGTTAATATTTCCATTTATATTTGCAAATTTGCATATTTCTGCTTTTAGTCACTCGATTTTTGCCTCATATTTTAAAACTACATCTTAGGTTTATACATGTTTGGGATTGTTATTAATGAATCTGTTATTTTATTATTAGAAATCCTCTTTATCTCTGATAATACTCGCTGTCCTACATTCTGTTTTATATCATATTAATATAGATATACTAGCTTCTGTATGATGAGTGTTTGCATGTATACATTTTCTATCCCTTTACTTTCAACCTATTGGTTGAAATGAAAAGATATATTTAAAGTGTACTTGTAAACATTATATAATTGAGTCTTTTTGCTTTTCCAGTCTGATAATCTTTTTTCTTAAACTGGAGTACTTAGTCTTATACATATTTATAATTACTGATATAACTGAATTTAAGACTTCCATAATCCTGCTTTTTAACATTTCTCCTCCTGTTTTTTTTTCCTTTGGTCCTACATTTTTCATTTAATACAGTTATTATTAGTATTGAATTCACACTTCAAAACTATAAAGAGTAAATAAATATGTTCCTTCTTCTACATTTTTTACCTTAGGAAACACATGGACAACTAACATATTCTGAGCATCTAGTATGTGCCAAATATGATGTTATGTATGCAGTGAAGTGTATTATCTGATTTGATATCATAAAACAATAGGAGGCAAGATCTGTTATCATTAATGAGAAAACTAAGGCTCAGGGAAGTTGGTAAATCATTCATTCAGTTCATGGTGGAGCTGGTACTCAAAACTCCATGCAGTTAACTAAGTTAACTAGTATTTACCTCTGGGTCTTTTCTGGATTGTGAATAACCTGTTCCTTCATTTAAGAAAGACAAAAAGGAAATTTTTTGTATGATAGTTTTTCCCTATGGGCATGCCGCAGTTTATTTGTGCCCAGTATCATGCAGGGTTTCTGCTTTCTTACTGTTCTGTTCTTCCTTGTTTTAAACAAGTAAAAGCTAAATCCAGGAGATTAAATCCATGCGACACTATATAAACTATGTTACGGACTCTTTACTAATCCTTTAACCAAATGTGACTGAGGAAATCAAAAGGATTTTTCCCAAACGCATCTGTCTTGAGTGCCATCGAGCACATCTGATTTCTATTTGCTTGTTCAGGATTCTGAGATGTGCAGTCAATACCGAATATTGCCCAGGTTGGGTTATCTTTGCCCAAAGAATTTACAGCCCGTCTGTGGTGATGATGGCCAGACGTACAACAATCCCTGAATGCTCTGTCATGAAAACTTGTAAGTATACAAGTTGCACCATCACACCTTCCTGTGTAGAGGTTCTTGACTACACTTTCAATGCTGGTAGGGCAAACGTAAAAAACCTAGAAAAGGAGAAAAAGGAGAAGCTAATCCTTGGAATTTTGGAACACGGTACTTTGACTATATATATCAAAAACAGAAACAAAAAATCTATAAACTTGCAAACAAATCTTAGTCTCCATTTCAGAAATTTGTTGTTTATAGTGGTATGAATGTGGCAGTTCTGAAATTATGTGTATTGTAAAACTGAGGAAGGGAGAAATATATCGATTATTGTGGGAGCCAGTGTTCCTACTATGGGCAAAGGATGATTCAGATGGGCAAAGAATAATCCTGAGGTTTTGGATTCGATGAGATAAACATGAATGATTTGAATCTATATGCCTGTATACACACATGTATATTATATATTTTATGTATTTTCATATTTCCTAGCTCTGTTCTCTGAAAGGGCCTAGAACAGTGATGCCTGAATAACAGTGAGCACTCGTAGTGTCCAGATCTGGGCCTGTAAATACTATTCCTCATTAAAAGGAACTATTCAGAGATATGGATGATCCAAGAGTGGGGCAGGAGGGAAAAAAGATGATCCTGAAATACCTTGTATGAAGAAATAAGGTGATACTCAAAATATGATGGGGACAAACCCGAAGGCAAATGCTTAAGGATGAACCTGGAAAATGGAACCCTGTGAAATTGTTTGCAGAAACTTATTAATTGGTCCATTTTTCTGAGGAAGAAGTCCCTAGCTTTCAGTAGGTTCTCAAAGGGGTTGATAACCCCCAAAAAAACTGTGAAGACTACTAGTCTACAGCTTAGCCCAGGGCAAATGAAGGACGTGTATTGGTTTGCAATCTTAAGGGTTTCCCAGGTGAAACCTGAAACTGGCTTCCAGGTGCTGGGCCTCTCTCCATGCAGGGCAGACAGGACAGTGATTGACAGATAGGGGTGCAGGGTCAGCAACAGGGGTCTCTATGAAGGGCTTACTGTATCTTTGTTCTTTCCCTAGATACCGGAGAAATACTATCTAGTGTGTAATTTCTTTGAAGTTTCTCTAAATCTTTAATAACTAAAATCTATGATACCACTTTCCAGCCTGAGCTCACACCTTACCATGTCCAGAAGCTTTTCCTACCTTCTTGCTGGAGTTGACAGCTTTCCTATTTGTGTTCTTATAGCACCCTGTCCAGGAATCCCTATTACAGCTCTTTGTGGCACTATCAGTGTCTGTCTTCATCATAACATTGAAAATCTTTTAAGTTCAGGGCTCCTGTCAGTCATCTTTACATACCCCAGACCTAGCGATGTGTCTGCCAAAAAGGATTAAATACACACTTGTTGACTGAGTAAAATGACATTGTGTGTGAGAATTAGGAACAGTTGGAACCAGAAAATCTTAAGAGACCTTGTTTTTTCTACCTCTTGCAGGTATTTACAATTCAATATGAGTAACAGAAAATTCCATGGCATGTATTGAATAAACAGTAAAAAAGAAGTAGTCAATGTTTAATGGAGTTACTCATAATAATTATGAGAGTGGCTATGGTTCTTCTAATTCTCAGTGTGTTTTGGTTTATTTTATGCTTGTTTTATGTGTGAAATCAGTTTTTTTTTGGGGGGGGAATATAACAAAAAACAAAATCTCCTCCCAACCCAGAGACCCTTTCCACAAAAATAGAAAAAGAAAACAATTTTATTATTGAATAGCATTAAACAGAACGTAATGTGCATCACTGACAATCCCCTAAAGAGATTGCAAAGAAATCTCACCTTTTTTATAGCATGAAAAGATTAACTGAGATATATTAAAACCTTTAAGAGATTATTTGAGTGAAAATCGATTAGAATTGGGCATTGCTAAACTGGAAGTGGTTAGGAGCCCTATGCATACAGGAGCCAGGGAGAAGATATTGAGAAAGTGTGGAAGCGAAGAAAGGAAATTCTTTGATTGCCTACAGCTTAGCCTAGTTGACTGTTAATGACTGACCATCTTTCGCATTTTGATTTCCTAACATTCTGTGCTTAGGAAGGCCACCAAGACATCAGAGCTGCCTCAGTATAATGGCTTCCTTATTTAACTAATTTAACAATAGGCCAGTGAAAATAATCCATTGCATAAGGTAGGTCTTGCAATTTGTAGTCAGGTGATGAGTTAGGCCCATCTCCTCCCTGGAAATTGAGCGATTGGACATTATCTTCCTTAATGATGATTTTGATCCAAAGAGATGGCTCCCAGGTACTTGAGGAAAAATGCCTGAGTTGTGGAACTGGTAAGAGGCTTTCTTAAAAAGACTTACATACATTTGAAAAGGGGAGAGAGAAAGAAATTCTAAAAGAAAAGAGAATTGAAAGGCGGAAAGGAGGTGTTTGTTCCCTTATTTTTCAACAAGGAGAATTAGGCCTCTTAATTCATCTTTGCTCTTACACACTTTATAAGTATATAGAGAAATCAGATAGTGCAAAAATTTCCATACAAATATATCTCTTTTATAATTTGCATAAGTGATTTAATTAAGTATATTGTTCCTGGTTTTCTCAGTCATCTAAATACCTGGAAGGTTTGAACATTTATTGTATGTGAGTGGTGTGTGAGATACAAAGATGAATAAGGCACTTCCAGTGTTCAGAGTTTTGATTGACCCTGGGAGACAGATAAAGAATCAGAACATTTAGGGTAAAACCAAGGCCTAGGAAGAGTAAGTCACTTAAACCTAAGTCACACAGGGAGTTAATGGCAAAGGTGCCACCAATGGCTCAGGTCTTCAGATGAGGGTTTGGAGCTCTCTTAACTTCATGTAGTACTTCTGATATCCAATGAGGCACCAGTGATTTTTGACAGCAATCACTAGTGGTTAAAAAGAGGGCTGCAGAGAAATGAGAACTGGTGTATCCTAAAGTCAGAATCCCCCAATTTTTTAGTTTTTATTTGTATTTTCTATATTCATTAAAAAATGTTTATATTGTAGAACATTAAAAGTGTATATCAATCAATTATTATTAGGTAAATATCATTGTAACTACCACCCAGGTTAGAAAATTGAATTTAGTGGCTTCGCTCTAAGCCCCGTCCCAGTCATAGACCCTCTCCTCTTCCCGAAAAGTAACTACTATCCTGACTTTCAGAGTAAAAACTTCTTTGCATTTTGTTATGGTTTTATTAACCAAATGTGGATCCCTAGGCACTCACTCTAAGTTAGTCTTGCCTGTGTTTTAAAATTTGGTAAATCTCATCAATCTTAGTCTCAGTTCAGGCTACTATGACAAAATACCACAGACTGGGTGGCTTCAACCACAAACATTTATTTCTTACTGTTCTGGAGGCTGGAAGCTTTAAGATCAAGCTGCCAGCCAATTCCTTGTCTGGTGAGAGCGGTCTTCCTCGTTTGCATGCAGCTGACTTATGCTGTATCCTCACAGAACAGAGAGAAGGCTGTGGTCTCCTCCTCTTCTTACAAGGGCACTAATCCCATCAAGGGGTTTCAGCCCTCATGACCTCATCTAAACCCAATGACCTCTCAATTGCCCACTTCCAAATACCATTACATTGGGGATTAGGGCTTCAACATAGGAATTTGGGGGACACACAAACATTCAGTCTATAGCAGCATCTTATAATCTGCAGTTTCTCCTCCCATACATTTCTTTTCCTTTATGTTTATCTCTTGAAAAACTTGTGCTCTTGACCTGTAGAATCTCCCAGTGGTCTAGATTTTGTTGATTATGTTTTCATGGTGCAGTTTAACATATTCCTCTTTCCTCTTTATTTCTGCAGGTTGCCAGTTGGATCCAGAGATTTGATTCTTTTGAAAAGACTATAGGTGGCAATATGTTCTTTCATAAGAAGCCACCTACTGTGATGTTACAGCCATTGATGTGTTATGTCTCAATCAATTGATTAATTGGGGGTTGGAAAATGGTGATATTCTAATTCTGTCAATTCTTTTTAGTGATTTTTATGGAATGTTTTTTTGAGACCATCTTCTATTTCGTGACCCAGTAGTACAATTCATCTATGAAAGTAAGATACATTTTTTTTTTTGAGAGGGCATCTCTCATATTTATTGATCAAATGGTTGTTAACAACAATAAAGTTCTGTATAGGGGACTCAATGCTCAATGCACAATCATTAATCCACCCCAAGCCTAATTCTCATCAGTCTCCAATCTTCTGAAGCATAATGAACAAGTTTACATGGTGAACAAATTCTTACATAGTGAATAAGTTCTTACATGGTGAACAGTACAAGGGCAGTCATCACAGAAACTTTCGGTTTTGATCACCCATTATGAACTATAAACAATCAGGTCAAATATGAATATTCGTTTGATTTTTTACTTGATTTTTATGTGAATCCCACATTTCTCCATTATTATTATTATTATTATTAATAAAATGCTGAAGTGGTAGGTAGATGCAAGGGAAAGGTAGATAACATAGTTTAGTGTTGTAAGAGAGCAAATGTAGATGATCAGGTGTGTGCCTGTAGACTAAGTGTTAATCCAAGCTAGACAAGGGCAATAAAATATCCACGGATGCAGAAGATTTCTCTCAAAACGGGGGTGAGGTTTGAAGCCTCACCTCTGTTGATCTCCAATTTCTCACCTGATGGCCCCCCTGCGACTGTGCCTGTCTTAGGTTGTTCCTCCCTTGAGGAATCAGTAAGATACATTGTTGATAGCTTTGCTTTATTTACCAGTTTTCAAGATTGATTTCTTGCTCTAATGTTAACCAATTATTAAAAATATTATGTACTCATGCATTTAAACTTATGTAACGTGTCAGTTCACCATAACTGTTAACCTTATTGAAGCTCAAATTGTACCATCTTTGGTCAGTGGGAGCCTTTTCAAGGTGATTGTGGGTAATATTGTAACTTTTCCAGAATATCTCCAGGGGCTTTTAGGGCATTTGCATATCCTCAGGGGTGGAGAGACGGTCATCTCCATATCAATGGGTAATTACCTGAGGTTGTGTCTGAACCTGAGAGTTTAAAGGGAGGGGCTTGTTTGCTTGCTGGCTCCTTCCGGAGCAGAGGAGAAAAACGGCCCAGACTGCAGTTTGTGAGCAGTAAACGTGTTTTAAACTTTATTTCTCCCTTTGACTGATTTTGGTTTTTAGAGGTATTTTGCGCCGGGATTTCCTGTCCCAGGACTAACACCCAAGGGAGGGTCTGGCTTCTTCAAAGGTCAGTGGCAAGGCACCCTGATGGGCTACAGCCCACATTGTCTTTTGTCCCGTGTGCACCAAATGCTGATGTAGCCATTGGGCCACATGAGAGGTAGGCTTTCCTTTTATCCATCACACTTGGGCCAATATGTCTGCTTCATTATTCCCTGGGGATGCCAAAGGCAAATGGCCAGTCACATGATATACGGTAGATGTTTGTGCCACACCACTCCATGGCCTTTGGGTCCAGTCTCTCACCCAACCCGTGATGGGATAGGTGGTTATTACCTTGGTTGGAGCTTTTCCGGTGATGGGCTCCGTCGCCAGCAAGGCTTGGTACACAGCAGAGATCTCTGCTCCTTTCCATCGTTGGACCAGGCTCCAGCCGGCAGCAGCAGCAGCAGCAGTGGCAGAAGCAGTAGCCTTAGTCTCGGGCCACAGGCCGGGGTCAGCGCAGCCAGCAGCGGTGGTGGTGTCTCCACGACCACATGAGTGCAGACACGTGTCCCTCGGCGTGCTCGCCACTTTTCCCCATCGTTTCTTGGGGCGGCCCTCCCAAAGGTGATGCCCATTATAACAGAGTGCGTTCAGAGGCACCTTGCCGACTGCGCTGGTGTTAGTGTGGGGAGAGGAAATCCCGGGGCAAAATTCCTCTAAAACCGAAATTAGTCAAAGGGAGAAATAAAGTTTAAAACCCGTTTATTGCTTACAAACTGCAGTCCAGGACTGTTTCTCTATCCTGCTCCGCCCCTTTGTAGTAAGTGGCCCCCAGAGGCAACCATTATTATCCTGATTGTCATTTTTTTTTGTCTTGTTCTTGAATTTTATATAAATGCACTCTTAAGTTTATGTACCCCTCCACTTTTTAAAAATGTCTTCATTATGTTCTCTCATACTTTAATTGAAATATTCTCCAGCTGAAAACTTATTCGAATATTTATATTAAGAATGCTGGAAAGGGCGTCCTTGTCATACTTGTGTGTGAATTTCCATAGCCTAGAGGTGTAGAATTGCTGGGTGGGAGGGGGCGAATCTTTCTTCCGTATCTTATCTTTTTGCGTGTTGAGGAGGAGGAAGCACAGTGAACTAAGGATCACACGCCCGCAGGGATTCCCTGGTTTCTGAGGCCTGCCAGAAATCTGTCCCACTGTCCCGCCACACGCCCTCACGGGACATCCCTTCACCCGCAGCTTAAGCACCGCATCGGAGCTGCCATTCCTTTTTCCATTCCCCTCCCGGAACTGACGCGGTAGTGACGCCCGCCGTTTATGCTGCCGAGGGGGTGGAGCTGGGTTTGTCAAGCCGCCCCAGCCGTCGCCGCCGTCGTGGAGTGATGACGCAGAGCGCCGCGTGCTCCCCCACATGTGCCGGGTCTCGGTGTATGCTGAGCCGCGGCAGCCGCTTTCCTTGGGGCTTGGTTGGCGGCATCTCCGGCTCGGGGGTTCCGAGCGCAAAGCAGGAAGCCCTGGTGGCCGCCCGGAACGGGGAGCCCGCGATCATGGAACACCTCTTCCTAGAGGTGGTCGCGCCACTGCGGTTAATCGCTGCCAAGAACGAGAAGAGCCGCAGCGAGCTAGGCCGACTCTTGGCCAAGCAGGTACGGGAAAGAGGGAGGACGCCTGCCGGACCCCGTTCGCTCCTCTGTGCGCGCCCTGCGGCCCTACGCGAGAAGCGGCACTTGTCTCTCTGGCTCCCTCCCCGGCGCTGGCAGGTGGCGGAGGTGTCCGCGAGTGTTTGAGTAAATTGGAAGGGCCTTTTGCTTTTGTCTGGAGACCCTTCCTTTACCCTTTCTTCAGACCTACCTCTATGAGGCGATTTGACTGCGTGTGGCAAACGTGGCCATCGGAAACAAACGTGGTTTTCTGTTGCTGAGATTCCGTGCCCGCCCCTTTGACATGTGTTTTACCTAAGTGTGTCGAGTCCAGCCACCCCGGTTTAGGTGCGTGTTTTTCTTTTCTGCGTGGTTCCTCCTTTTTTGGTGCGTTGACAAGCGTTGATTGATTTTCTGGTGTGTGTAAGGCACCGAGAGGTTCTGCAAGGAGAGAGATAAATCCGTTACGGTCTTTTGCCCCCGGGGAATTTAGCATCTGTTTTTGAAGACAGTTCATAAACACAGAAAATAGATGAAGGACAAAGCGGGACAACTAGGGCTAACTAGGACGCTCACCGTAGGAATTATGAGGTGAATTATCAATTTTCTTGAAATTGGGTCTTTGACCTTTAAGAGTTTTCTGTCCGTGACGTCCCCCTGAGTTGAGGAACCTTATGCATTTTTTCTCATTGCATTTTAATTTTCTGCTTTGTGTTTTCTCATTCCAAATCTGTGAGCGGCTTGAGAAGAGAAAATATGTGTGGGTTTTTTTTTCCTTACTAAGTCCAGTATCTAGACCTTGCTCAATCACAAGTGCGATATCTACATGTATGTATGTTGAAAGCAGAGGCAATATTTTGGGTCTGGAGTGGCAGGGAACTAACTTAAAGAGGCACTTCTGTTTGGTGACAGCAAATTGAAGCGGAAGCAAGAGGGAGGGAGGAATCGAAGATATCCTTGGGGTTTCTGGCCTGTGACCCCGTAGTAAAGGGAATCAGTATAACAAATGGCTAGATCTTGAAAGAAAATTGATTTTTGGTGGGCTAGACTATAGAAAGACAATCAGTTTGTATGAACTGAGCATATGACTATAGGCTCCTGATTATTTACTGTTGCTAGAAATATTTTTCTGTAAGTGAGCTTGAGGATTTAGAGGAGAGGTTCTGAATCTAAGGATCATGGGCCAGTAACAGGGTTTTATGATTCCCCACCACTGTAACTGGGTGCAAGATTGGTGTGTATGTATTGGAGAAGCGTGGAGAAATGACTTGTAGCCTTTATTAGGTGAGGTTTTAGAGAATCTGACACACTCACAGATTTCTCAGGTTGTATGATAATGCTACTGGGCTGGAAAGCTACCAGAAATCTAGTTCAGTTGAATTAAGGAGATTGGGAAATTTATTTCTCCCTCTGCTTCACATTGTTTGTCATTCTGTCCTATCTCAGAGGTGCCTTTCAGGTTTGTTCTTTACATTTTCAGTAATAATTTCAAAATTTTCACTTAGAGAACATTGTGTTGCCACTGGTTTTCTCTTTTTTTTTGGAAATAACAAAATAATTTTTATTGGAAAGCAAAGACTTTGATGACATTCCCACTGGAGTTTGGGATCTGAAGTAAGAATTGTTTACCATTGTGCTTCCGTCTATGTTCTTCATCTCAGCTGGTGACACCAGCACTCTCTCTCTCCAGCCACTTACTGTAGAGAACTGAGTGTCCTAAACTCTTTTCTCTCCTTTTCCTTCACGTACAGGCAAGTCCTCCTAATTTTACTTCCTCAGCATTGAATTTATTCGTTTCTCTTTATTCTTACCATCACTACCATCTTACAGTTATGACTCCAGTTCCAGTGTGTGGGTTTTCCTACACCACCAAGTAATTCTCAGACACCAACCAGCTGGGTGCCCTACAGTTTAACTCAGTTATCACTGTTTACCTGGAGATACTGACAGATCCCACAGGTTAAAGGCTCAGTCCTTCCAAGACTCCCAGACACCAATTGCAAGTCCAGATTATCTCCTGTGCTTCTGACCAACTGGCTGTAGATGGGAGGTCTCAGTGAACCCCTATCTTTGGGTTTGATTAATTTGCTAGAGCATCTCATAGAACTCAGAGAAACATTTACTTACTAGATCACCAGTTTATTGTAAAATAATATAATCCAGGAACTGCCAAATGGAAGAGATGCATTGGTCAAGGTATAGGGAAAAGGGATGGGACTTCCAGGCCCTCTCCTGGTGCACCACTCCACATCAGCCCATGTTCACCAACCTGGAAGCTTCCCAGACCAGGTTTGGGTTTTCTGGAGGCTTCATTACATAGGCATGATTTCATGACATCTTTGGCTGTTGGTGACTGAACTCAGTGTCTAACTGTTTGGAGGACAGCGGGGTAGGACTGAAAGTTCCCATCCTCTATTCGCATGTTTGGGTTTCCTGGTCCCCATCTTTGGGTGCTTTTCTGAAATTCACCTCATTAACATAACAGAAGACACCTTTAGTACTCTCATTACAGGATATTCCAAGGGTTTTAGGAACTCTGCCAGGAATGGAGTCCAAGACTAGATATGCATTATTGTACATCACAATAGCACACATCTTTACCTCCTTGATCACTGTCTGTGTTCAGGAAGACCAAAGTGCTTAAGAGGAAACATGGGCACTGGAACTGAAGTATGGCCAAAGATCAAATCCGTTCTCTTTCAGTTGCTTTTGGGATCTGGACAAGTTATTTAACTTTCCGAAGTCCCAGTTTCTTGGTACATTACATATGGTAGCTGCTAAATAGTTACAGTCAGGGACTTGGGAGCCACACTCTGACATGGATTCCTAGTTCTGCTAGCTTTGTGACCTTAACGCTTTTTCTATTTTTCAATTTCCTTATCTGTAAAATGGGGACATTACCTACTTTATGGGTTGCTGTGAGGATTAGATGCCTAGAGTATATTAAATATTGTCTATAAAAATGGTTGCCATTGTTATGCCTATAAATATTGTCAGGAGAGCTAGGTAATGCACATGAAGAGCTTACTACTGTGCCTGGCACATAGTGATCAGTACATGTGTGCTACAATAATAATTCTCAAAAGCAGATTTACTGAAATATATTTCACATACCATATTGTTCATCCATTTAAGTGTATAGTTCAGTGGTTTTTGCTGTGGTCACAGATATGTACAGCTGTCACCACGTCCATTTTAGAGCACTTTCATTACTTCAAAAAGAAGCCCTCATACTTCTTAGCTCCCATCCTCCTTCACTGTGCGCCTCCACCACCAAGCAACCACTAACCTACTTTTTTTCTCTATAGATTCTCTATTCTAGTCACTTAATATAATTTTCGTTAATGAAACAAATCTGAACCTGTCATCATTCTGCCTAAGAGCTCTCCATTGTCTCTAGAATCAAAATGCAAGATTGCTAGTGATTTTACAGCATCTTACTATGTTGATGGACAGTAACTGTGAACGGGGATGTGGGGGGGACTTGGTGAAGGGGGGAGCCTAGTAAACATAATGTCCTTCATGTAATTGTAGATTAATGATACCAAAATAAAAAAAAATGCAAGATTGCTAAAATGGTATATGAGGTGTTGTTTTATTTTTGGAATTTTTTTAACTTTTAAGAAACTTTATTTTTCATCCTTATTTTCATCTTGTTTGAAAAAAATTTTTTTACCTTAAAATTTAGCGCAGTGGTCCTTGTAAGATAAATTTTAGCCAAAGTAAGCAGACGAAGAGAGACAACAAAGGGCCAGGTAGTTTATTTGAGTGCAACTCCCGGGTGATGTTCCGCTGTCTGGGTATTAAGGCCGGGGAAGTCACACCTGGTCAGGGAGGTGGGGGCTTGTAAGGGGTTAGGAGGGGGAGGAGTGGGCAAGCTATCCTAGGGGGCGTGGAGAGGTATGATTGGCTAAAGGTCACATAATAGACTACTGGAAACTTTTTTCCTTCCAAGAGGGAGGAGACTGACATCCGGGTCTTAGTTGGCACATCAGGATGGAATTCAGGGAGAGCTGTCCCCTTTCCATATAAGGCACGGACCTTGGGGTCTGGTCTGTTCTCCCCCTATGGCATCTCTCTGTTCTGTTTGCATGTCCTTGTTTTTCCTTCCTCCAGCCTAACAGTCCTCACCTGGGGGCAAATCTGGGTACATTTTTGGTTGTTACAGTTGGTGTGGGGGTGCTACTGGCATCTAGTGTGTAGAGGCCAGGGATGGTGCTAAGCAGCTTATAATGCCCAGGACAGCCCACACAAGGAGTCATCCAGCCTGCTGTAGTAGTGCAGAATGAAGAAAGAAACCCTAAATACATGTGCACCTAATAACAATATCAAAATACATGATTCAAAAAGTGACAGAAAAGGAGAAATAAACAAATTCACAAATAACTGGAGACTTTAATATTCTATTCTCAGTGATAGAACACATACAAAAAATTAGTAAGCGTGTGGAAGACATGAACACTACTATCAACAAACCTGACCTACTTGACATTTATAGAGTCCTCTTCCCAATAACTGCAGAACACATGTTCTCAGTGTCTGGAACATTACCAAGAAAATAATATGTTAGGCCATTAAACAAGTCTCAGTAAATACAGGGGAATTAGAATCAACCAAGGTATATTCAGTAACCCTAATGAAATTAAGTTAGGGAAAAGAAAAACCCAAAAAGATGCCAGGAAAAATGCCTAAATGTTAGAAATTAAATAACCAAATTAAAAATAACTGATGGTTGAAGAAAAATTCACTGGGAGAATCAGAAAATATTTTGAACTGAATGATAATTTTAAAAATTTGGGGGCTGCCGCTAAAGCAGTATTTACAAGGAAGTTAACATTAAAGTCGTATATTAGGAAAGAAAGGTTTGGAATTAGTAATGTTTCTTAAGCTTTTGCCTTAGGGAAATAGAAAAAGAGCAAATTAAACCCTAAACACACAGAAGGAAGAAAACAATAAAGAGTGGAAATTAATGAAATATGAAATGGACAAACTGTAGAGCAATCTAGAAGTTTTGTGAAACCAGAAATCTTTGAAAAAAACTGACCAAGAGTAAAAGGGAAAATCCAAACTAATAGACATGAAAGAAGGCCGCCGTTACAGACGGTTACAGGAATAAAAAGATACGTAACTAATATGAACAACTTTATGCCAATAAATTAGATAATTAAGATGACCAGAGTATTTGAAGAATACAGACTACCAAAGCCCACTCAGGAGATGGACAGAAACAAGCTAGGAATAGAACAAAATTTCCTTAGACTGATACAAAGCATATACAAAAACAGATATAGCTAGCATCATAGTTAATATATGAACAACCCAATTTAAAAATGGGTGAAAGACTTGATCAAAAACATCATGAAAGATGATAAATGAATGGCCATTAAACCCTTGAGAAAATTCTCAACATCTTTGGTCATCAGGGAAATGCAAATAAAAGCACTAGGTACCACTCCACCTCCACTGGAATGGCTAAAATTAAGACTAAAAGCTAGAGGTCTCCAACGTTGCTGGTGTAAATTTACACATTTATATTGTGTAAACTGGTACACCTGCATTGGAAACCAGTTTGCTTCAAAGTTAAGCATTGAAACATATCTTTTAGAAATTAAAAAAATCTGAACTCATTATGAAGTTAAGCATACAGTTACCATATACTTAACAGTCTCACTCTTAGGTAATGATAAGAGTAAGGAATACCTGTTTCAAAATCCTGAATATGCACAAAAGTTCATAGTAGCTTTATTGATGATAGCTGGAAACAATGAAAAAAACCCATCAACATGTGAGTGGATAAAGAAGTTTCATACGGTGAAAAACTGATAATAAAATCGAATAAACAAAGCATACAAGTACATAAATAATTGTCAGAAGCCTTCTACAGGGCAAAA
This sequence comes from Manis pentadactyla, assembly GCF_030020395.1. Classification (NCBI taxonomy): domain Eukaryota; kingdom Metazoa; phylum Chordata; class Mammalia; order Pholidota; family Manidae; genus Manis; species Manis pentadactyla. The sequence continues at coordinate 93,348,975 of NC_080030.1, read as the reverse complement.
GCAGCTAAAATGCAAAGTGCGTACTGTATGATTTAATTTATATAAAGTTTTAGAGTAGTCATATCTAATCTATGATCATAAAACCGTATCATTTGTTGCCTAGGGTAGGGTGGGTGACTGAAGGAACACGAGGGTCCTTTGGGTTCCAACTTTAATTGGTGTGGTGGTTACACGGGGGTGTATATATGATGTCAAAACACATCAAACTATAAATGGGTGCATTTTGTTGTATGTAAATTATATTACAATAAAGTTGATATTTAAAAAAGTTAAATAATCTTGTTTCTTCTAACACAGTTTTCCACATTATCTCTTAAAGAAAGAGTTCCTTACATGATGTTCTCTGGAGTTTTTTTCCCAGCCCACAAATATCCATTTGTATAACACGTCTAGGACAGTGGCATTTGTTTCATTCATTTTGTAGATGCTGTGTTTCTTTTTTTTTTTACAATGTAAACACCATATGTGGGTAAAACTAATATTTACAGAATATCTCACCTGTTTTCGGGCATCTGCATATCAATGGGCATTCCTTAGGGGTGGGGAGAGTTCATCTCCATATCAGTGGGTAATTACCTGGGCTATGGAGGGCTTATCTGAAACCGAAAGGTGAGGGAGAGGTCTTGCTTGCTTCAGTCGAGCAGGAAAGAGAGACAGCCTGTTTGTAAGCAATAATGGGTTTTAAACTTTATTTCTCCCTCTAACTGATTTCAGTTTTAGAGGTATTTTGTCCCTGGATTTCCTCTCCCTGGACTTACACCATATTACTTTATATTATTTTATTTTATTTTATTGAAATATTGTTGATATGTAATCTTACATTGGTTTCAGGTATACACACAGCTGTTTAACATTTACCCATACTATTAAATCTTCACCCCCACTAGTGTGGTTACTATACCATAGAATCATTGGCTATATTCTCCATGCTGTGACCAACTTATGATTGAGAATTTTTGTGCCCCTTTATCCCCCCATCTATCCCCCATCCTTCCCCCATGGTAACCACCAATCACTTCTCATTGTGTACCATATTACTTTTTAAATGGTACCTTTAGAGGGCTTGTTTATAGGGACATTCAGCAGTTGAAAATATGAAGCCACAACCGCTTGTGAATCATGACCAAATCTGTTTTTATTTCCTTGCCTCCTATAAAGAGCAGAGCTAATTCTGAGAAAATTGTTTTCAAAGTACTGTTTTTCCCCAATCAGTGCTTTGTTCAGAATTAGGTATTTCTATGAGAGAATTCCTTTTAATTTGGGAGACTTTGTAAGAGCTCAGGTGTAAGATTACTTTTTCTTTTCTAAGCAGTAACTCTGTAAAAACTCATATTTTTGAGTATGGTATTTAGGTGGCGTTCAAGCTGCTCTCTTACAGATAATCATTTAGTATGAAACTCCTTAGGATGAACTGATAGCATTGGGCTTACTGAGTCAGAATATGCCTATTAGGTAATTTAAACCTGCTGTTATATTGTCTGGTAGATTGACGTAGCTGTTAGCAATATGAGACCTTTCACACACTTCTCCCTTATCCCAAGAACTAGAATTTTGTGCAGTATTTCATCTTGATCATCAAAGTGTGGCTGTCTACTCTGGGTCTGTTTTGTTTGTTTATTAGAGACTGTAGCCTTCATAGGGATATCCTCATTCATTTCCAGAAACTGATTTTGCATCTCTGTCCTTGCTTTAGCAGAGTTGGCAGTTTTGCTTGCTAACTTCAGTTTTTGTGTTCATTTAATTCTCATATTCTCTCCAAGAACAAAGGTGATTGGGAAACACTGGTTTCCCTGCAGAGTGTTGGACCCTGAAACGTAGATCATTTTTCAGGGAAGCTGTGTGTAGCATATACATGGAGTCCAGGTGTCAGTCCTTTTGAGACAGGGACTGTGAGTGTAGTCAGAGTAGAGTGAGGGCCTCTGGGAAAAGCAGGGCGGAATATTTACAGTCAGAGCAATGTAACAATGGGCAAAGAAGTCCCTATTGAAACTCTGTTAAGCATTATGCAAAGTCAAGATCACACTAATTCTCTAAAGGAAAGATATCAGACTAAGAGTATAGACATCTTCAGTGAGATCAGTTAAAGGTCAAAAGGCCAGGAGCAACTTGGCTTGGAATGTTTGAGTGTTCCACAAGGGTATCTCAGCATAACCCGTGACTTCACTGTAAAGAGCCCTAGCAGACAGACAAAAGCCCAGCCCACCTGGAGGGCAGGGCAGGTGAGGCAAGTCCACACCCCTAAATTTTTTTCATGTTCTCAAAAAATCCTCAACTGCCTATAAAACCTCGTAGACAATGCACCACTACGGGCTCTTGTCCCCTCCTGGCGTAAGCCAGGAGCTCTGTCTGTCGTCTCACTGTATCTCTCAGTAAGTCTCCCTCGCTATCCTACCTTGACTGCTTGCTAAGTTTATTCTTCGACTCTGCAAACAAAAACCCCGGCATCACTTTTACCTCAAACCCCAGTGGACTGAAACTTATTTGTAACAGCCTTTACATGAAATTAATCTTTTGTTGCAAAAAACCCTCACTGTGTTTTATAAGATAAACTCACTTATGAAGTCTGGCAATTGGATATTTTCATGTGAAGCTAGGGCTCTTGGCTCCCCTGCAGCAGTGTAAATGAATACTGACTATTGCTCATATAGATACTTTGTTTTGCTTTTCTATCAGGTGTGGACACCTCAAGATCGCCAGTGTATCCTGGGTGCTTTGGCACAGTTACTTCTGGATAAGGACTATACTGTGCTGGTCGGTCGCCAGTTGCGTCCTGTCCTTTTGGATTTGCTGGAAAGGAATGCTGAAGCCATTAAAGCCGGAGGCCAGATCAACCATGATCTGCATGAACGACTCTGTGTGGCAATGAGCAAACTCATCGATAACCATCCTGACATCCTCCCGTGAGTGAGAGTTTTTGCTCTTCACATTTTTCTTTTAGGTGGTAGAACCTGCTCTATTAGGAAGTGAGGAGGAGTCTGAGCTGAGAAGGGAAGAGGTGGAAATAGCAGAAAGGAGAGAGGTGGGTGCTACTGTTTTATAAAAATAATCACAGCAGAATACATTTATCCATCTCAGTTCAGTGACCATTTATGAAGTTTCTTTTTAGTCTTGGCCATCAGGATAGGTCTGAAAAAGTAGCCAAGATATCTCCCCTGCCCTCAAGGATTATGTTATCTGATAAGACAGGCTTATGCAAGGCAGATTTAAGGCTCTGACAGCATCCACCTCAGATAGATGAGATTTCTTGCTTGCTGGTAAGGTTGAAGGGGCTAGGTTAGAAGAGTTGTAGTGTCCCTTCTTCTAACTTTCTATAAATCCATCCGAATTGGTGGTGTGAGAAGTTGTGTGGGAACTGGATTCTAATGTATTTCTCTTGTGGCCCGCTCTGTTTCCAGCCTGGTATGATTCACCACTCCTTAGGCAGCCTGCTATTCTCCTGCTTCTGGTCACCATATCGACGCTGAACTTAGTGCACGTGCCCGACCAACACAACGTACTAGAGCTTAGGACTCCTGGGCTCAAGCAGGCTTCCTGCCTCAGCCTCCCGAGTAGCTGGGGCTACACGCACTTGCCATCTCACCTGCCTTTTTCTTTTACTTTGGTAGTAAAATGTGGCTTGTGTGGAATAATCCAGAGGCAGTGAAATGAGTGTCAGGGGTTATTTCATTGAGAAGATAACTTTCACTCTAAACATGAATAATCTGTTCTGTATACTAATGGTAGCATCCATTTAAGTACATAGATATATGTTTTCTTTTTAATCTTTCCATTCTAACATACTCATTGCATTTTATGACCTCATGACTCTTTCTGTTACCCCAGGAAAGAGACCCTTCTCCTTAGTTTGTATATTCTCTAGGGTAAAATCTGATTGTGTTGTTCGCTTGGCTAAAAATGCTTTATTGATCCATTCATCATTGCTTAGATCAGAATTTTAGAGCACTCGTTGAATATAAAGGGTCTCTAGAGAAAAGGGTGCTGTAGTCAGCTAAGTTCCAGAGGGTGCACCAGTGGGTCCCCACTTTTGTATACTTGCAGTGGACCACAGTTCCCTTTGCCCGCCTGCCCTACCGTGTAGGGCCATGGTCAGTGCACTCTGCTCATTTCGCCCCATCCTCCTGAAAGACCCCTTTGGTCGGGTGAACCACTGGGTTATTGCTTATATGCCTATCTGTTTGGTGCTGCCTGGTGGCCCCACATGTGCTGCCAACAACAGCTACCAGTGCTAATAGAATACTGGCCTCCCACACCACAGCTGAATCTCGTAAAACCCATTTTTTCAATCTTCTTCAGAATATCATGAGTGGTAAATTACCAAGCCTCTGTTCCTGTTTGCTCCTTGAAGTCCAATCCTTCTCACCCATCCCCTGAATTCCCATTGTATCCTCTCACCAAGCTGACGTTCAGGTCTCTTCTCTTACCCAGCCCCTCTTGCTGTGCCCTCTGCCTGCTCCATAAACCTGCACACTCCCTTAGGTACTCAGCCTCTTCTCTGAGTGTCCCTTTTGCGTCCTTGTTTTCACTGATTCATGGTGGTCTTGATGCTGTGTCCCTTCTGATATTCAGGTGGGGGCTCTTTAAGCTTGCCTTGCACATCCCCCATGTCTAGCAGGTGGCCTCCTTTTTTTCCTGTGGAGTTTTCTGGACATTCTTTCCCTATTTGTATAACCCTTGTCTCTTGGGCACCTGCCATCTTCTGCTTTATTTTCTGCTGCTGCGATTGGTGATCATCGACCAATCTTCTAGTTGTTTGATACACTTGGCAACTGGCCCACCATCTTCTTCCCCACCCCAGCTTCTATCATCACTTGGGACACCTGAACAGTGCTGACTGTTGTTCATTGACTAGCTAATCTCTAGTGAACGTCTTTGTCACTCCACTTGCCCTGCTCCCTTCAGTGGTTACACCAGGGCGTAACATGCATCTGCACCACCACCTTTGAAATCACTGGTTTTAATGCCCCATTCCTGGACTCCCATCTCCTGTCCCCTAGTTTATTTGCTCAACTACAGTTAACACACTTCTTTCTCCTCACTGGGACTGCTAGTTCCTTCTTCTTATGTATCAGCTCCTTCCTGTTCATACTTTCTTTGTGCTGTTTGAAACTGTATTTTCCACATTATGGTTGCTGTCTTCCTGTTAATTTGTGCTCCTTTGTCCATCTCTTCAGTGTTGATGCCTGACTAGAAAACTCCCAAATCTTGATGAATACACCTTCTTCATGTCTGCAGTAGAGCAACTGAATCACACATCTGAGCATGGAGTTGGAGTGCCTGGATTCAAACAGCTGTTCTACACTTAGTAGCTTTGTGACCTTGAGCAAATAATCTAACCACTCTAGACTTGTTTCCTTATCTGTGCATCAGGGAAAAGAAGACCTAGTGTTGACAGACACCCTGTTCTACTCCCACTTCACAATAGACCTGGGCAGTGAGGGTGCAGAGAGCTAAACCAATAGCTTTCATTGTAGACCAACACACACAGGGAACAGAGGAGTTTGCTCTAACATCTTCCTACTCTGGGTTTCCTTCCAGTCATTCATGCCAAGGAATACAGTAGGAGAAACAGCAAGGATGTATTAGTACATCATTTATTTACCTTTACTGACTTGACCCGAATCCATTGAGAATCACCATGTCTGCAGTACACATAAGTTCTGAAAGTAGGCTTATGTCCTTAAAGTTTTTTTAATTATTGAGAATGGATGTATACTTTTTTTTTATTGTGGTAAAAACACATAAAATTTACCATCTTAACCAATTTTAACTGTACAGTTTAGAAGTGTCAACTCTATTTATTGTTGTAAAAAGATCTTCAGAAGCTTTTCATCTCACAGAACTGAAACTGTATACCCTTTAATCAATTTCCCTTTGCTCCTTTCTCCCCAGACCCTGGTAACCACTAACCACCATTCTACTCTCTGTATCTATGAATTTGACTACTTTAGGTACCTTATATAAGTGGAATCATACAGTATTTGTCCTTTTATGATTGGCTTATTTCACTTAGCATAATGTCCTGAAAGTTCATCTGTGTTGTCACATGTGACAGGATTTCCTTCCTTTTTAAGGCTGCACAGTATTCCATTGTATGTATACACCAAAATTTATTGATTCATCTATCAAAAGATATTTGGGTCACTTCCACCTCTTGGCTATTGTGAATCATGCTGTTATGAACATGGCTGCGCAAATATATGTCTTTAATACAGTGCTTTCAGTTTTGGTTGTATACCTAGAATCGAGATTGCTGGATCATATGGATCAGTGCATCATCTGATGCACAGTATTTCAGTTTAATTAAAATAATAGGTTTGCTCCATGGGGGAAAAGAAAAGATGGTAGTTCTATTTTTATTTTTTTAAGGAACTTCCATACTCTTCTGTAGTGGTTGTATCATTTTACAATCCCATCACTGTACAAGCTGGTTCTAGCTTCTCCACATCCTCACCAAAAATTGTTATTTTCTCTTTTTTTTGATAGTAGCTATCCTAATGGATGTGAGATGATAATCTCATTGGGGTTTTGATTTGCATTTTCCTGTTGATTAATGATGTTTCTTATTCTTGTTGGCCATTTGTATATCGTTTTTGGAGAACGTCTTCAAGTCCTTTCTCCATTTTTTTATCAGGTTATTGAATTTTTGTTACTGTTGAGTTGTAGTTCTTTATACATTCTGTATATTAATCCCTTATCAAACACATGATTTGCAAATATATTCTTCTGTTTTATAGGTAGTCTCTTTGCTGTACTGATTGTTTCCTTTGCTGTACAGAAGTGTTTTCATTTGATATAGTCCCATTTGTCTATATCTGCTTTTGGTGTCATATCCAAAAAAATCATTGTCAAATCAAATCCAGCTTTATGAAGCTTTTCCCCTGTGTTTTCTTCTGAGAGTTTTATAGGTTTGAGTCTTAACACTTAAGCCTGCAATTCATTTTGAGTTAATTTTTTATATGGTGTAAGGTAAAGGTTCATCTTCATTCTTTTCATGTGGTCATCAGTTTTCTCAACACCATTTGTTGAAGAAACTTCCCCATTGTGTGGTCTTGGCCCCTGTCAAAGATAATTTGATTATATAAATGGAGGTTTATTTCTAGACCTTTTTTCTGTTGGTCGGTGTGTTTGTCTTTATACCTGTACCATACTGTTTTGGATATGTAGTTTTATAATATGTTTTGAAGTTAGGACATGTGACTCCTCCATATTCTTTTGCCAAATTGTTTTGGCTAATTGTGGTCCCTTAAGATTCCACATAACTTTTAAGATGTTGTCGGTTTTTAAAAAATTTCAAAAATGCCTTTGAGATTTTAAATTTGTAGATCTCCTTGGATGGTATTGATATCCTAACAGTATTAAGTTTTCTATTCCATTAACATGGGATGTCTTTCCATTTACTTGTGTTTTTCTTTCAGCAATGTTTTGCAGTTTTCAAAGTACAAGTCTTTCACCTTGTTGGTTAGGTTTCTTTCCAAATATTTTATACATTTGATGTTATTGTAAATGGAATTATTTTTTTAATTTGCCTTTCTGTCTGTTCATTACTAGAATATAGAAATCCGACTGATCTTTGTGTGTTGTTTCTGTTTCCTGCAGTTTTGCTCAGTTCATCTAATCTAACAGTTTTTTTGTTGTTGTTGTTGTTGAATCTTTATGGTTTTCCACATCTGAGATATGTCATCTGTGACCAGAGATAATTTTATTTCTTCCCTTTGAATTTGTGTGCCTCTTATTTCTTTTTCTTACCTAATTGCTATGGCTAGGACTTAGGGTACTATGCTGAATAGAAATGATGAAAGAAGGCATCCTTGTTCCTGATTTTAGAGAAAAGCAGTCAGTCTTTTACCAGGACACATGATGTCAGTATGGGTTTTTCATATGGCCTTTATTGTATTGAGGTAGTTTCCTTGTGTCACTGGTTTGGTGAGTTTTTATCATAAAAGGGTCTTGAATCTTGTCAAATGCTTTTTCTGCACCAATCGAGAGCATCATGTGGTTCTTTTCCTTTATTCTGTTGACATGGTATTACAATGATTGTTTTTCATGTTACTCCATCATTGTGTTCCAAGAATGAATCCCACTTGGTCATCGTGTATAATCTTTTTAATGTACTGTTGATTTTGGTTTGATAGTATTTTGTTGAGTAGTCTTGCATCAATATTAATCGGAATTTTGATCCTTAGTTTTCTTTTATTGTACTGTCTTTGTCTGCCTTTGGTATCAGGGTAGTACTAGTTTCATAGACTGAACTTGGAAGTGTTCCCTCCTTTTCAACTTTTTAGAAGTGTTTGAAGAGGATCGGTATAAATTCTTTAAATGTTTGGTAGAATTCGCCAGTGAAGTCATGTGATCCTGGAATTTTCCTTGTTGGAAAGTTTTTGATTATTGATTCAATCTCCTCATTGGTCTGTTCAGATTTTCTTGGGAGATTGTGTTTCTAGGAATTTAAACATTTCTCCTAGGTTATCCAAGTTCTTGGCATATACTTCATAGTATTCTCCTATAGTTTGCTTTATTTCTGTGATATTGGTTGTAATATCCCCTCATTCATTTCTGATCGAGTCTGCTATCTTTTTTCTTAGTTAATTTAACTAAGAGTTTATCACTTTTCTTAATCTTTTCAAAACCAGCTCTTAATTTCTTTTTTTTCCCCCATTGTTTTTCTATTCTCTATCTCTGCTTTAATCTTTATTATTCCTTCTTTCTGTTAGTTTTGGTTTTAGTTTGTTCTTTTTCTAGGTGATTGGGGTGAGGTCTTTTTTAATATACATAATTTACAGCTATAAACTTCCCATGGGTTTTTGGTATGTTGTGTTTTTGTTTTCATTGGTGTCAAGGTAATTTCTAATTACCCTTTTGACTTCTTTGACCCATTGGTTGTTTAAGAGTATGTTGTTTAATTTCCACATATTTGAGGATTTCCCAGTTTTCTTTCCTTTGTCAATTTCTAGTATTGTTACATTGTGATAGGAAAAGATACTTTGTATGATTTCAATTTTTAAAAATTTGTTGATACTTGTTTTTTTGTACTAACATGTAGTCTCTCTTGGAGAATGTTCCATGTGCATGTGTGAAGAATGTGTATTCTGTTGTTGGGTGGAGTATTGTATGTATGTTCACTCCAGTTGGTCTATAGTTTTGTTTATGTCTTCTGTTTCCTTATTGATCTTCTGTCTTGGGCTATCCATTATTGAATGTGGGGTGTTGAAGTTTCCCACTGTTGTTGCATTGCTGTTTATTTTTCCTTTCAATTCTGTCAAAGTTTGCTTCATATATTTAGGAGCTCTGATGTTTGGGGGATAAATATTTAAAATCGTTTCATTTTCTTGGTGAATTGACTTTATATGTCCTTTTATCCTTATAATGTCCTTCTTTGTTTCTTTTTTTGTTTGTTTCCTGTTTTATTAATTTATTTATCTATTAGTAAGGTATCATTGATATACACTCTTATGATGGTTTCACAAGAAAAACAATGTGGTTATTACATTCACCCTTATTATTGAGTCCCCCTCCATACTCCATTGCAGTCACTGTCCATCAGTGTAGTCGGATGTCACAGAGTCCCTATTTGTCTTCTCTGAGCTACACTGTCTTCCCTGTGACCCCACACACACCATGTGCACCAATCATGATACCCCACAATCCCCTTCTCCCTCCCTCTCCACCTGCCTCCTCCTTTGTCTCTTAACTTTTTGATTTAAAGTTTGTTTTGTCTGATATTAATATAGCCATTTCTGCTTCCTTTTGGTTTCCATTTCCATGAAATGTTTTTTTCTCTTCATTTTCAGTCTATGTGTGTCTTTAGATTCAAAGTTAGCTTTTATATAGCATATAGTTTGATCCTGTTTTTTAATACATTCAACTATGTCTTTTTAGTGGGATATAAGCCACTTACATTTAAAGTAGTTACTGATATCGAAGGACTTCCTATGTAGGTACATTCCATTTTTTGAAAGTTTGCTTTGTGTCATTTTGATTTTATGAAAGACCTACATTATTACCTGTTTTTGCTAACTGAAAGAAACCAAAAGAGCATTTTTCCTTTTATGGAAAAGTGTGGAGAGTGAAAGTAGTCTGTTTTGCAGTGAGTCATTATAGAGGCAATGTGCATCCCAAGCAGTGAGAGTGACCCTAACAGGCTCCTTCTCTGGGAACTACACTTGGCGTATCAGCAGGAAACTGCCCTACCTTTGAAATATGTCTGTGGCCATCCATGCTTTATCTTGGTTTATTTTGTGCTTCCGTTAGAAAGATGTGTCCTAAGGTATAAGAAAAGCCTGAAAGGTTATTTTTTGAGTCTGGGAATGCTAAAAGTTCTTTCCATATATATTAATGGGAATTGTTTCTTTGCTTTATGCCATTTGGGCTTATGAAAGATTTCATAGAAATGCAGATAGTGGGGGAGACCTGCACTGCCATTTTATTGTTTTCTGTATGTCTTGTAGCTTTTTTGTCTCTCTTTCCCAGTACTGTCTTCCTTTGTGTTTCATGAGGATATCTCCTCTTCATCCTTTAAGATGCAACCAAAGCATCTCTTCTGAACTCCCAGAAGTACCTTTGAATACCTGTTATTTCTGATAATATTAAGATTTCTGTTGTCTTTTTTCTTTATGCCCATTATTGTTTCCATAAGTGATTGTCTTTATTACTAGATAGCAGGCTCCTCAAGGTAAGTATCTCCTTGGTTTTGTACCCCCAGTACTCAACAGTGTTTGGCTCATGGTGAGAAGCCAATAAAGGTTTTTTGAAAGGGAGTGCATTGTTACTAGTAAACACTTGCAGTGAGTACTTGTGATTTCTGTATCCTCTCAGATACCTTATGCCATGGTCCCGGTTCCTGAATTTGAGCAGGATACAGTCTTAGTACTGGGTGGCTTTAGCATTCTTCTCTTTTAGTTCTCAGACCCTTGAAATTTCTTGTTATCTCATATTGCGGTCCTGTTTCAAAGTGGAGATGTATACTTTGATATCCTCACCAACAAGTGAAAATGCTCTCTCTCTCTTTCTGAAGGTTCTCTCTGAGGTATTTCAAGGACACTTCTCCAGTCTTTCAAAGACTCTTCCTAGAGAGTTCAGATGCTACTTCAGTCCGCTTTGGGCGCAGGCGGATGAAGCTCCGGGACCTAATGGAAGCAGCTTACAAGTTTCTGCAGCAAGAGCAGTCTGTGTTCCGGGAGCTCTGGGACTGGAGCGTGTGTGTCCCTCTCCTCAGGAGCCACGACACATTGGTCCGCTGGTGCGTAGCTGTTGGACTTTTCCTGTGCCTTCAGTGTGGGCATGATAGAGGGAGTAAAGAGTTGTGTGCATGAGCAGAGAGGTGAAGCTATTTAAAATGTGTTTTTTATGTTCCTATTCCTTTTCCTTAATCATGTGTGACTTCAGAGGAAAACGAGATGATATGAATGGCGTGCCACTCTTTGCATGTTCTGTTGAGTGAATTCATTGTGCCTGATTTGTATTTTCTACTCTTAAGTGTATCATGTTAATTCTGCAAGATTTCCTTTGCTTGGGTTTGGTTGTCTGGTATGTGTTCTTTATTCCTTAGGATCCACTGCAGGTCCTGAATTTATGTTCTTTGGTTTTATTCAGGTACACAGCCAATTGTCTTGCTTTGGTTACCTGTATGAGTGAGGAACACAAGTTATCATTCCTTAAGAAGATTTTCAGTACTGAGGAGCTGATTCATTTCAGGTTGAGGTAAGCAGGAGCATTCCTGGAGATCCTGATGTGGCTTTACTGTGCATTAAAGTAATTGATGAGATCCTCATTTCTGTCAGGTTACTGGAAGAGGCCCAGCTACAGGACTTGGAGAAGGCCTTGGTTTTGGCCAATCCAGAAGCCTCCCTTTGGCGCAAAGAAAAGGAGCTGCGGTACTTACAGGGACACCTTGTTTCATCTGACCTTTCCTCCAGGGTGACTGCGGTCTGTGGTGTGGTGCTGCCTGGGCTTGGAGAGCAGGTATGTCAGGATCAGTAGGGGGTGTACCACCTTCCCCCTCCTAAACAGTGTGCTTTTTCCCTTGGCTGGGCTCTGTGTTACAGGTGGGAGCCAGATTGAATTTGCCAAATTGCTATTCCATTTACAGAAGTGTTCAGGGAGAGACTAAGAAATTCACCCATGCCCTTCCTCTCTGGATGTTCTCTTTGTTCCTGTTTAATGTTAAATTAGAAAATGTCCTGATGCCTCTGTGATGCTTTGAACTTTAGCAAAACCTTTCCATATACCCTCCCATTTATTTGCCATGACCACCACGTAAGGTCGGGTAGCACAAGCTGTTGCGCCGTGTTTATGTGCAACAAAGGCGGCATGACTTGCCTAGAGACCCTTGGGTCGCCCTTTGGCAGAGACAGGAGCAGGCCCAGGTATGACTCCCGCAGCCTCTCTCAGAACATTCCCTTTGCCTTTGTTTGGGGGACTAGTATCTGTAGTGAACTTCCTCCTGCCATTTGGAATGACCTTCTTTCTAAGAATATGGCTCCAGACCACACCTTGGAAAGGCTTATAGATCATAACCTGGTTCCATAAACTGAAACCATTGGGAGCCAGTCTGTTTTTCCCCAGTAGCCTTTAGTCAGCTGTCATTTTGTCTGATGGTCAGATTCACCCAGTTTTCTTCTTGGAGAAGTCCTGGGTCATTCCTTGAACCATCAGTTTGTCACCAGGCAGTACAGTTTTTTAAAAAGTATAATATACAGGTAAAAAGTGCCCATCTTAAATATACAGATCAATGATTATTCATAAATTGAATATATCTGTGTATCCAGTACTACAACACTTTGGAAGCCCCTTGTGTTTCCCTCTGGTCACTAAGAGACCCCACCCCTCTTTAACTACTCTCCTGATACAGATTAAGTTTGGAGTATTAGGATTTTCACATAGTTTGGGGTGGGTAGCAGTGGTAAGGCACTGGGGCAGAAGTGCAGAATGGTGCTATGGCTCAGCCTGTCTGCTAAATTGCTGAGAATAACAGCCCTGCAGAACGTTCAAAAACTCCTAGCCCTGAGTCTCAAATTGTCCTCACATATCTTTAAGAGATTAGCCATGTTCGAAAAGTTACTATTCTTAAAAGTTAGTAATCATACCGCTTTTCCAAGAGACCCTTTTTCCATGTTATATAAGGTGCATTTTTATTTAAAATTTTAAATAAAGAGGGAGAGAGAAAAAGAATGTTTGTGATGAGAAATATTATATATATTTTATATATATTTGTCATCACAAAGATTTTTAAGTATTTATTTCAGGGGTGTTAAGTATATTCACACTGTTAAACAAACAAACTCCGGAAGTTTTTCATCTTGCAAAATCAAAACACTAACTCCATTAAACATACTAGGTGCATTGTCATATGTAGTAAACTTTTGTTATAGAAAGTGTCAAACATGGTCCAAAGTAGAAACAATAGGGTAGTGAGTCCCCATGTATCCATCACCCAGTTTCAGTAGTTATAAACTCATGATCAATTATGTTTCATTTGTATTTCTGCACACTTTCCCTATACCATATTATTTTGAATCATCTCCCAGATAGCACATCATTTCATCCCAAATATTTTAGTACAGGTATGTAAAAGAAAAAGACTTCAAAAACACCTGTAATATTCTTTATGACACTTGAAAAAAATCAACTATTTTATAATATATAATTTTCTTTTAGTGTCCATATGCCCCTGATTATATCATAAATATTTATGATCTTAGATATGAGTTCCTAGAATATGGTGAGAGGAAGAAAGATTAAAATCCAGTCGTGACAGATGAGGTTTGCCTCCATTCCCATGTGTCAACTCTTTTGGCTTAAACTTTGGGAAACTTTTCTTGAAAGTTGTTAGCAAATTTTGCCCCTCCATCCCCAGGGGCTGGGGAAAGAATAAAAAGTAAAAAAGTCATTTCCTTTCTTTGGGTAACACTCCTTCTGTCATACTTCTGATGCTACTAATTTATTGGTTTTTGCAGTGTTTTATTGGGTTTTGCAGAGTTTTATGCAGTGGCTAGTGGCAGCATTGTTCTGGAAATTAATTAGTGCCCCTTGGAACATAGAGCCTTCTTGACATGCCTTTATTTCTCACTTGTTTCCCTAGGCTGGTAATGGGACTTCACCTCGTGAGCAGGAGCTGGCACACAGGTCTTTTGTTCTGGTTGAGTCAGTCTGCAAAAATCTTCAGACCCTGGCCATGGCAGTGGCTTCTCAGAATGCTGTATTGTTGGAAGGACCAATAGGTTGTGGCAAAACTTCCTTAGTTGAATATTTAGCTGGAATGACAGGTAGAAGGAAGCCCCCTCAGTTTTTCAAAGTCCAGCTCGGAGATCAGACTGACAGTAAGGTAATTAAGAAATGGCAAATATTGGTGGGTTAGCATGTTTGTAATTATTTGCACTGAAGTATTGTTTCTGCTAAGGGAATATGAGAAGAGTTAATGGTCGTTCTCATAACAGATAGGACCAAGGTGTAAAAACTTAAAGTGCTTGTATACATCCCTATTGGAAGTTTAATGGAATTAACCAAAGGTTGTAGCATTGACACCTCAGGTGTGTGGTTTCGATACTTTATGCTTTTTCTGCAGATGCTGTTGGGAATGTATCGCTGCACAGATGTCCCAGGAGAGTTTGTATGGCAGCCTGGCACCCTGACACAGGCAGCCACGAAGGGACACTGGATCCTTCTGGAGGATATTGACTATGCCCCATTAGATGTGGTATGTCATCTCACTGATTACTCACTAATTTCCTGTGTTTGAAGAGCATTTTGTTAATATTTTTAATATCTTTTTTTTTTTTTTTTTTTTAGATAATTATTTTTTATTGAAGGGTAGTTGACACACAGTATTACATTACATTAGTTTCAGGTGTACAACACAGTGATTCAACATTTATATACATGATAATTCTAAGTACCAGCTATCACCATACCAAGTTGTTACAATATTTTGACTATATTCCTTATGCTATACATTACATCCCGGTTGCTTATTTATTTTACAATTGGAAGTGTGTACTTTTTCTTGGTTGTTGTTGTTAGGGCATCTCTCATTTTTATTGATCAAATGGTTGTTAACAACAATAAAATTCTGTATAGGGGAGTCAATGCTCAATGCACAATCATTAATCCACCCCAAGCCTAATTTTCGTCAGTCTCCAATCTTCTGAAGCATAACGAACAAGTTCTTACATGGAGAACAAATTCTTACATAGTGAATAAGTTACATGGTGAACAGTACAAGGGCAGTCATCACAGAAACTTTTGGTTTTGCTCATGCATTATGAACTATAAACAGTCAGTTCAAATATGAATACACATTTGATTTTTATACTTGATTTATATGTGGATACCACATTTCTCTCTTTATTATTTTTAATAAGATGCTGAAGTGGTAGGTAGATACAACATAAAGGTAGAAAACATAGTTTAGTGTTGTAAGAGAGCAAATGTAGATGATCAGGTGTGTGCCTGTAGACTATGTGTTAATCCAAGCTAGACAAGGGCAATAAAACATCCACATATGCAGAAGATTTCTCTCAGTACAGGGGGGGTGAGGTTCTAAGCCTCACCTCTGTTGATCCCCAATTTCTCACCTGATGACCCCCCAGCGACTGTGCCTGTCTTAGGTTGTTCCTCCCTTGAGGAATCTTACCCGTCTCTGGCTAACCAGTCATCTTCCGGGGCCACACAGGGAAATGTTAAGTTGGTAAGTGAGAGAGAAGCCTTATTGTTTGAAATGGTTAGCTTTTTATTTCTTTGCATATTTATGCCCTGTGGCTTCTATGCCCAGCATTTGTCTTGAGGTATCTTTACCACTTGGAGGAGTTATGATACTCGGTAAATTTGATATGAGGCACGAATTCTATTTAAGAATTCGTTGTAATTAGGAAGGAAGAAGAAAAGCTATAGAAGTAGCAGGCGGGAGAAAACATGGGAAGATTGATTATTTCTTTGACATATCTTCTTGTAGAGTAACTTCAGCATGTATATATTTTAAGCTACTACTTAAATTGCGCACACACATTAACATAATAGGAGTATAGTTACATAACCAAAGCATACCTGTAATTACCAGCCATCTCCAGTGAAACCAAGAAAACCAGTTAGGCACCCTAGGCATTTGTGAAAACTTATCAATGATATGATGGTTATTATCTAACTGAATTTGAATAGTTTGAGAAAAATCAGACAAATTAAAACAACCCATTCCTGGGCACTGTTCACATCCCATATGTTCTTTTAACAGTAAATAGTCTGTAGTTGTAAGATTTTGGAGCGCTACAATTTGCACTTCTCCTAATTCTTGGTTGAGTTCCAACAGTATAGATCCAGTCAAATTTGTTGTTTTACTGTATGCACAGGCCAGCTTAGATATCTCCTTCATTCCCATGGCAAGTCCAGGAGCTGGTGGGATGAGTGCATCTACAGCTGTAGCAGTGCGTGGATCTTTGTTGGGGTTTTTTGATGATCATCTTCTGGCATGAGTCTTCCCGAGAGTGCTGATGTTGGAAGTTCTCTTTCATATCGTTTCTTAGTTCATTTTCGGGGTAGCCAAATTAGGCTTTGATCCTCTGTATAAACACAAACAGACCCTTTGCCTACACTTTTATATGTCCTTTATATTATTGTGTAGAACTCATTAGAGGTCACCACATAGGAACTGCATTTTTTTTTTTTTTTAATCATTAATCTACACTTACATGACGAATACTTACGAATACTTTGTTTACTAGGCTCTCCCCTATACCAGGTCCCCCCTATATACTCCTTTACAGTCACTGTCCATCAGCGTAGCAACCTGTTGTAGAATCACTACTTGTCTTCTCTGTGTTGTACAGCCCTCCCCTTTCTCCCACCCCGCTATGGATGCTAATCTTAATACCCCCCTACTTCTCCCCCCCTTATCCCTCCCTACCCACCCATCCTCCCCAGTCCCTTTCCCTTTGGTACCTGTTAGTCCATTCTTGAGTTCTGTGATTCTGCTGCTGTTTTGTTCCTTCAGTTTTTCCTTTGTTCTTATATTCCACAGATGAGTGAAATCATTTGGTATTTCTCTTTCTCTGCTTGGCTTGTTTCACTGAGCAAAATACCCTCCAGCTCCATCCATGTTGCTGCAAATGGTTGGATTTGCCCTTTTCTTATGGCTGAGTAGTATTCCATTGTGTATATGTACCACATCTTCTTTATCCATTCATCTATCGATGGACATTTAGGTTGCTTCCAATTCTTGGCTATTGTAAATAGTGCTGCGATAAACATAGGGGTGCACTGATCTTTCTCATACTTGATTGCTGCATTCTTAGGGTAAATTCCTAGGAGTGCAATTCCTGGGTCAAATGGTAAGTCTGTTTTGAGCATTTTGATGTACCTCCATACTGCTTTCCACAATGGTTGAACAAGTTTACATTCCCACCAGCAGTGTAGGAGGGTTCCCCTTTCTCCACAGCCTCGCCAACATTTGTTGTTGTTTGTCTTTTGGATGGCAGCCATCCTTACTGGTGTGAGGTGATACCTCATTGTAGTTTTAATTTGCATTTCTCTGATAATTAGCGATGTGGAGCATCTTTTCATGTGTCTGTTGGCCATCTGTATTTCTTTTTTGGAGAACCGTCTGTTCAGTTCCTTTGCCCATTTTTTAATTGGGTTATTTGTTTTTTGTTTGTTGAGGCGTGTGAGCTCTTTATATATTCTGGACGTCAAGCCTTTATCGGATGTGTCATTTTCAAAGATATTCTCCCATACTGTAGGGTTTCTTTTTGTTCTATTGATGGTGTCTTTTGCTGTACAGAAGCTTTTCAGCTTAATATAGTCCCACTTGTTCATTTTTGCTGTTGTTTTCCTTGCCCGGGGAGATATGTTCAAGAAGAGGTCACTCATGTTTATGTCTAAGAGGTTTGTGCCTATGTTTTCTTCCAAGAGTTTAATGGTTTCATGACTTACATTCAGGTCTTTGATCCATTTTGAGTTTACTTTTGTATATGGGGTTAGACGATGGTCCAGTTTCATTCTCCTACATGTAGCTGTCCAGTTTTGCCAGCACCATCTGTTGAAGAGACTGTCATTTCGCCATTGTATGTCCATGGCTCCTTTATCAAATATTAATTGACCATATATGTCTGAGTTAATGTCTGGATTCTCTAGTCTGTTCCATTGGTCTGTGGCTCTGTTCTTGTGCCAGTACCAAATTGTCTTGATTACTATGGCTTTATAATAGAGCTTGAAGTTGGGGAGTGAGATCCCCCCTACTTTATTCTTCTTTCTCAGGATTGCTTTGGCTATTCGGGGTCTTTGGTGGTTCCATATGAATTTTTGAATTATTTGATCCAGTTCATTGAAGAATGTTGCTGGTAGTTTCATAGGGATTGCATCAAATCTGTATATTGCTTTGGGCAGGATGGCCATTTTGACGATATTAATTCTTCCTAGCCATGAGCATGGGATGCGTTTCCATCTGTTAGTGTCCCCTTTAATTTCTTTTAAGAGTGACTTGTAGTTTTCAGAATATAAGTCTTTCACTTCTTTGGTTAGGTTTATTCCTAGGTATTTTATTTTTTTTGATGCAATTGTGAATGGAGTTGTTTTCCTGATTTCTCTTTCTGTTGGTTCATTGTTGGTATATAGGAAAGCCACAGATTTCTGTGTGTTGATTTTGTATCCTGCAACTTTGCTGTATTCCGATATCAGTTCTAGTAGTTCTGGGGTGGAGTCTTTAGGGTTTTTTATGTACAGTATCATGTCATCTGCAAATAGTGACAGTTTGACTTCTTCTTTGCCAATCTGGATTCCTTGTATTTTTTTGTTTTGTCTGATTGCCGTGGCTAGGACCTCTAGTACAATGTTAAATAACAGTGGGGAGAGTGGACATCCCTGTCTAGTTCCCGATCTCAGCGGAAATGCTTTCAGCTTCTCGCTATTCAATATAATGTTGGCTGTGGGTTTTTCATAGATGGCCTTTATTATGTTGAGGTACTTGCCCTCTATTCCCATTTTGCTGAGAGTTTTTATCATGAATGGATGTTGAACTTTGTCAAATGCTTTTTCAGCATCTATGGAGATGATCATGTGGTTTTTGTCTTTCTTTTTGTTGATGTGGTGGATGATATTGATGGACTTTCGAATGTTGTGCCATCCTTGCATCCCTGGGATGAATCCCACTTGGTCATGGTGTACGATGGTTTTGATGTATTTTTGAATTCGGTTTGCTAAAATTTTGTTGAGTATTTTTGCGTCTACGTTCATCAGGGATATTGGTCTATAGTTTTCTTTTTTGGTGGTGTCTTTGCCTGGTTTTGGTATTAGGGTGATGTTAGCTTCATAGAATGAGTTTGGGAGTATCCCCTCCTCTTCTATTTCTTGGAAAACTTTAAGGAGAATGGGTATTATGTCTTCCCTGTATGTCTGATAAAATTCCGAGGTAAATCCATCTGGCCCGGGGGTTTTGTTCTTTGGTAGTTTTTTGATTACCGCTTCAATTTCGTTGCTGGTAATTGGTCTGTTTAGATTTTCTGTTTCTTTTTGGGTCAGTCTTGGAAGGTTGTATTTTTCTAGGAAGTTGTCCATTTCTCCTAGGTTTCCCAGCTTGTTAGCATATAGGTTTTCATAGTAGTCTCTAATAATTCTTTGTATTTCTGTGGGATCTGTTGTGATTTTTCCTTTCTCATTTCTGATACTGTTGATTTGTGTTGACTCTCTTTTCCTCTTAATAAGTCTGGCTAGAGGCTTATCTATTTTGTTTATTTTCTCGAAGAACCAGCTCTTGGTTTCATTGATTTTTGCTATTGTTTTATTCTTCTCAATTTTATTTATTTCTTCTCTGATCTTTATTATGTCCCTCCTTCTGCTGACCTTAGGCCTCATTTGTTCTTCTTTTTCCAATTTTGATAGTTGTGACATTAGACCATTCATTTGGGATTGCTCTTCCTTTTTTAAATATGCTTGGAGTGCTATATACTTTCCTCTTAAGACTGCTTTTGCTGCGTCCCACAGAAGTTGGGGCTTAGTGTTGTTGTTGTCATTTGTTTCCATATATTGCTGGATCTCCATTTTGATTTGGTCATTGATCCATTGATTATTTAGGAGCGTGTTGTTTAGCCTCCATGTGTTTGTGAGCCTTTTTGCTTTCTTTGAACAGTTTATTTCTAGTTTAATGCCTTTGTGGTCTGAAAAGTTGGTTGGTAGGATTTCAATCTTTTGGAATTTACTGAGGCTCTTTTTGTGTCCTAGTATGTGGTCTATTCTGGAGAATGTTCCATGTGCACTTGAGAAGAACGTGTATCCTGTTGCTTTTGGATGTAGAGTTCTGTAGATGTCTATTAGGTCCATCTGTTCTAGTGTGTTGTTCAGTGCCTCTGTGTCCTTACTTATTTTCTGTCTGGTGGATCTGTCCTTTGGAGTGAGTGGTGTGTTGAAGTCTCCTAGAATGAATGCATTGCATTCTATTTCCTCCTTTAGTTCTGTTAATATTTGTTTCAGGTATGTTGGTGCTCCTGTATTGGGTGCATATATATTTATAATGGTTATATCCTCTTGATGGACTGAGCCCTTTATCATTATGTAATGTCCTTCTTTGTCTTTTTTTACTTTCTTTATTTTGAAGTCTGTTTTGTCTGATACCAGAATTGCAACACCTGCTTTCTTCTCTCTGTTGTTTGCTTGAAATATCTTTTTCCATCCCTTGACTTTAAGTCTGTGCGCGTCTTTGGGTTTGAGGTGAGTCTCTTGTAAGCAGCATATGGATGGATCTTGCTTTTTTATCCATTCTATTACTCTGTGTCTTTTGATTGGTGCATTCAGTCCATTTACATTTAGGGTGATTATTGAAAGGTATGAATTTATTGCCATTGCAGGCTTTAAGTTTGTGGTTACCAAAGGTTTAGGGTTAGCTTCTTTACTGTCTTACTGTCTAACTTAACTCGCTTGTTGAGCTATTATAAACACAATCTGATGATTCTTTATTTCTCTCCCTTCTTATTCCTCCTCCTCCCTTCTTCATATGTTGGGTGTTTTGTTGTGTGCTCTTTTTAGGAGTGCTCCCATCTAGAGCAGTCCCTGTAGGATGCCCTGTAGAGGTGGTTTGTGGGAGGCAAATTCCCTCAACTTTTGCTTGTCTGGGAATTGTTTAATCCCTCCTTCATATTTAAATGATATTCGTGCTGGATACAGTAGTCTTGGTTCGAGGCCCTTCTGTTTCATTGCATTAAGTATATCATGCCATTCTCTTCTGGCCTGTAGGGTTTCTGTTGAGAAGTCTGATGATAGCCTGATGGGTTTTCCTTTGTAGGTAACCTTTTTTTTCTCTCTGGCTGCTTGTAATACTTTGTCCTTGTCTTTGATCTTTGCCATTTTAATTATTATGTGTCTTGGTGTTGCCCTCCTTGGATCCCTTGTCATGGGAGTTCTGTGTACCTCTGTGGTCTGAGAGGCCATTTCTTCCCCTAGTTTGGGGAAATTTTCAGCAATTATTTCTTCAAAGACATTTTCTATCCCCTTTTCTCTCTCTACTTCTTCTGGAATGCCTATGATTCTTAAATTATTTCTTTTATATTGATCACTCAGCTCTCTTAAAATTCTTTCATTCCTGGAGATCCTTTTATCTCTCTCTGCATCAGCTTCTCTGCGTTCCTGTTCTCTGTTTTCTAGTCCATTAATGGTCTCTTGCATCTCGTCCATTCTGTTTTGAAGTCCTTCCAGAGCTTGTTTTATTTCTGAATTCTCCTTCCTTAGTTCTTGCATATTTCTCTGCAAGTCCATCAGCATGGTTATGACTTTTGTTTTGAATTCTTTTTCAGGTAGACTGGCTAAATCTATCTCCCCAGATTCCTTCTCAGGGGAAGATGTAGCAGATGCCGAAGCTGTCTGGGTTAGTCTTGTCTGAATCATATTTTTTTGCCTTTTCATGTTGACAGGTGCTATTGACTGTCAGCTGGGAGGGCCAAAATTTTCACTTACTACTGGCCTTTCTTTACTGGGGCAACTGCGACCCCTAGTGGCTTGTGTTGGGTAATTGCGTGTAGAGTGGGTCTTTGTGTCTTGCCTGGCCGGAAGGGAGAAATTTCCCTTTCTGTGGGCGGAATTTGTCTCAGGCTGCTTCTCTGCTTTCGCAGCGCCCGGTGGGGTGATGGATGGGGGGGCTGCTTGACTGTTTGCCTCCGTGAGGGGTCTCAGAGCTGTTGCCCAGGGGGTTAGTGCACCCGGTTTTCCCTGTAATTTCCAGCTGCTGTACTGTGACCTGGGTTGTTTCCGTCAAGCTGTTAAGTCCCTGTCCCTTTAAGACTTTCAAAAAAGCCCCCGCTTTTCTTTGTCACAGGGGCATCAGCTTCAGCACCCGCTCTGAGGTCTACCCCCTGTTCTCCCAGTATCCAGGGCCCCCTGGGCATATACTGTGTCTGCGCTCTGGCCCGGATGGCTGGGGCTGGGTGTTCGGCAGTCCTGGGCTCCGTCTCCCTCCCGCTCTGCCTATTGTTCTCCCGCCGGGAGCTGGGGGGAGGGGCGCTCGCGTCCCGCAGGGCCGGGGCTTGTATCTTACCCCCTTCGCGAGGCGCTGGGTTCTCGCTGGTGTAGCTGCAGTCTGGCCACTGTCCTGCGTCTTCTGGTCTCTCTTTTAGGGCTAGTTGTGTTTGTTGTATTTTCAAAAGTATATATGTTTTTGGGAGGAGATTCCCACTGTCCTACTCACGCCGCCATGTTGGCTCCGCCCTCTATTTTTAATATCTTAATGATTCTGTGAGATGGTTTAAATAACATAACTAGAGATGTTATGTCATAAGAAGCTCATTCCTGATTAGTCACCTAATCTGGTTTGAGGTGTTGAATTACTTGGCTGCTCTCTTTTTTGGTAGAAAATGGGTAAAATTCTGCTTGTGCTGCCTCCTGTATAGCAGGCCCTCCTCCTCCCTGGTGTCATGTTTGTTTTCCATGCTCTCAGTTACCTGCAGTCAATTGCGGTCTGGAAGCAGATGATCCTCTTTCTGATTTACCATCAGAAGGTGAATAGTAACTTAATGCAACATCACAATGCCTACATCATTCACCTCACTTCATTTTACTGTCTACACAGGGAAACATCTTACCCATGTTACCTAGACCCTGCTTCCCGCCTATGGTGTCTGTAGAGCTGTGGAAGCAGTGGGCTGAGGACAGATGGAGGAGATGATGTAATAAAAATGTGCTTGTTTTTGTTCCATTAAGGAAAATATAGTGGATGTATATTTTCACCCATACTGTAGGATGCCTTTTTGTTCTACTGATTGTGCCCTTTGCTGTACAGAAGATTTTTAGTTTGATGTAATCCCACTTGTTCATTTTTGTTTTTGTTTCCCTTGCCCAAGCAGATATGTTTATGAAAAAGTTTCTCATGTTTATATTCAAGAGATGTTTGCCTATGTTATCTTCTAAGAGTTTTAAGGTTTCATGACTTATATTCAGATCTTTGATCCATTTTGAGTTTACTTTTGTATATGGACTTAGACAATAATCCAGTTTCATTCTCTTACATGTGGCTGTCCAGTTTTGCCAACACCAGCTGTTGAAGAGGCTGTCATTTCCCCATTGTATGTCCATGGCTCCTTTATCATGTATTAATTGGCCATATATGTGTGGGTTTATATCTGGGCTCTCTGTTCTATTCCATTGATCTATGGGTCTGTTCTTGTGCCAGTACCAAATTGTCTTGATTATTGTGGCTTTGTAGTAGAGCTTGAAGTTGGGGAGCATAATCCCTCCAGCTTTATTCTTCCTTCTCTGCATTTCTTTGGCTATTCAGGGTCTTTTGTAGTTCCATATGAATTTTAGAACTGTTTGCTCTAGTTCATTGAAGAATGCTGTTGGTATTTTGATAGGGATTGCATTGAATCTGTAGATTGCTTTAGGCAGGTTGGCCATTTTGTGAATATTAATTCTTCCTACCCAAGAGCATGGGATATATTTCCATTTACTAGTGTCCTCTTTAATTTCTCTCAAGAGTGTCTTGTAGGTCTTTCACTTCCTTGGTTAGGTTTATTCCTAGGTATTTTATTCTTTTTTGATGCTATTGTGAATGAATTGTTTTCCTGATTTCACTTTCTATTAGTTCATTGTTAGTGTATAGGAAAGCCACAGATTTGTGTGTATTAGTTTTGTATCCCGCAACTTTGCTGAATTCCGATATTCTAGTAGTTTCGGAGTGGATTCTTTAGGGTTTTTTATGTACAATATCATGTCATCTGCAAACAGTGACAGTTTGACTTCTTCCTTACCAATCTGGATGCTTTATTTCTTTGTGTTGTCTGATTGCTGTGGCTAGGACCTCCAGTATTATGTTGAATAAAAGTGGAGAGAGTGGGCATCTTTGTCTTGTTCCCGATCTTAGAGGCAAAGTTTTCAGCTTTTCACTGTTAAGTATGATGTTGGTTGTGGGTTTGTCATTTATGGCCTTTATTATGTTGAGGTACTTGCCCTCTATACCCATTTTCTTGAGAGTTTTTATCGTGAATGGGTGTTGAATTTTGTCAAATGCTTTTTCAGCATTTATGGAGATGATCATGTGAATTTTGTCCTTTTTAATGTAGTGGATGATGTTGATGGATTTTCGAATGTTGTACCATCCTTGCATCCCTGGGATGTATACCACTTGATCATGATGTATGATCCTCTTGATGTATTTTTGAATTTGGTTAGCTGATATTTTGCCGAGTGTTTTGTGTCTGTGTTCATCAGGGATATTGGTCTGTAGTTTTCTTTTTTTGTGGTGTTTTTGCCAGGTTTTGGTATTAGAGTGATGCTGCCTTCATAGAATAAGTTTGGAAGTATTCCCTCCTATTCTATTTTTTGGAAAATTTTAAGGAGAAGTGGTATTAGGTCTTCTTTAAAAGTTTGATAAAATTCAGTGATGAAGTCATCTGGTCTGGGAGTTTTGTTCTTGGGTAGTTTTTTGGATGTGTATTTTCACTGTTAAAAAGACCTCTTTTCTGTGTACATAAAATTTAGCTGTGGAGGCTTTCCATATTTCTTCTGTAAACTATGACCAAAAAAATGTATTGCAGAGTGAAAATTTTTACCTTTGGGCAGATTTTTCTGAGATTTTAGTTTTCTTTTAACATGAACCCTAAAGTTACCTGCATATGGATTTTCCCTTCTTAGATATGAGAATAATGAGAGAGAGAGAGAGAGAGAGAGAGAGAGAGAGAGATTGAGATTGAGTGTGGTGTGTGTGTGTGTTGGTTTAGGGGGAGATATGGGGGGAAGGAGTGGCTATAAATACATGTGTATTATAATGGTTTTGGAGTCTGATGAGGTATAGATGTAATGGGGTTATTGGCCCAGAAATGGCCTCATAGTTTGGTTACTATGTTCTAGGGTCTTAATGCTCAGTTTTATATTGGTGGAAATTCAGTTGTCTTAATAAGCCCAGGGCCAAGGCTGACTCCTACCAAAAAGAAAATAAAAATAAAATACAAACCACAAGGCCAATTTAAAAGTATTTGTTAAGTCTTTTACTTTTCTAGTGCTTTCTTTCCTGGGCAATTTCTTGAGAAATCACAAATATCTGGGAAGTCTTTAGGATTATGGATCATGGAATGAGAGCCAAAGAAGGTAAAAGAACGTAAGGGTTATTCCGTCCTGGCTGTGATGGAGCCTAAGGATCTAGCTCTCTCTGTCCCATAGCTTGTACACTCTGTGGTGACCAAGTCCAGAGTCAAGACCAAACCTGACAGTTTTTGTCTTGGTCTTCCTTTGGCAGCATCTGATAGACATGAGAAGATGCCTGTACTTTTGAGTTCCATTTTGTGCAGATCATTCCCCTTCTGTTAATACATTTGTTTCCAGGGTTGATTTGTTCAGTTGATTGTATTTAAACTTAATTATCACTCTGGTGAAGTTTTGTTTACTTAAAAACATACCTGGATCTCTTGATTATTTTGTTCTTCCCCAAACTTCTTTGTGAACAATTAACCCAGTGCTATTTTAAGGTAGCTTTCATAGATCTCAGTCCAGATGGTTTTCTTTAGTTTCAAATTTTGTTATCTTGAGGTCATCCCAATATTATTTTTGGCTTTCCTTTTAATTCCTGGCCATGTATGAAATAATGACAATTAATAAAATGATGTCTGATATTTTAGAATTCTTCCTTGACTCTGTTCTATTCTTACGTTGTTCTTTTTCTTTTCAAACTTCCCTTATAAATTCATGTCCCCGGATCCATATGTCTACTCCGTACTTTTCTTAAAAAAAAATCTCTGCTTGGGTGTCCCTTATCCAGTGTAAGTTCAACATGTCCAAAGTGGAACTTGTCTGCTCTTTCTCAGACTTTTATGAGAAAAGTTAGTTAGCAAGCCAGAATGTTGGTGTTTCTTATTTTGTCTTATAGTGCTTAGTACTTTTTTCCTTGTCTCTTTATTCCCTCCTATCTTACCGCCGTAGCACAGGGCTTTTAATTTTTTCCATCTATTTTTATCTATTTATCTATCTTATTTTTATCTGTCTCATTTTTCATCTATGTAGCCACCCACACATCCATCCATCTATCCATGTGTCTTACCTGTCTTGTCTTTGTCACGTGACTGGTGTCCTTTTCTGCATCTTCCCCTCCATTCTAGCTCCCTTTCAGTTTATTTTCCATATTGTGCATAGTTGGCTTTCAAAAATAAAAAAATGTAATTTTTTTTCCCCAGCCAATGTCATCTGAATAACTTCATGATAATATTCAAACTCCTTAGTTCAGCACAGGAGAGTTTTTACATCTACGTCTAACCTCCTGTTTTCGCACTACTTCACGTGCACATTCTGCCCTAACCATAACAGAATCCTCTCATGCCATATGCTTAAGCATGTGCATTTTTATCTGAATATTTTTGCCTGTAGTCTATGTGCTATTTCTTTTCCACCAAACCTGGCTAATTCCTGTTTATACTTTAAAACTCAGTGAATGTCATTAACAGTGGGATGGTTTCACTGCACTGCTTATAAACCAGTCCATTCTGATTTATAGCCACCTCTATCTTCACATACTACTTTGTACACCCCTGGGGTCACACTGATAGTACTGTGTGGTGATTTGCATGGCTATCTCCCATGAAATGCTAGTCTCTCCAGCCTCACTCATGTCTGGATTTTTAGTGTCTTTCTTTTGCTCCATAGGAGGCACCTAGTGAATGTTGAACAAATAAATTGCTGTGCTGGAGTGTAGGTGGCACAAGACACTCACACCTGCCGTTTGACTCCAGTTCACATGAGAACAGGGATTTCCTTTAAAGATGTGTTCATCATGCGGAGAGAGGGTTGTTTTGTTTTTTGTTACTTCTGTATTCAGTGGGGTTTTGTGCTTTAGGTTTCTGTGCTGATCCCTCTCTTGGAGAATGGAGAGCTATTGATTCCTGGCCAAGGTGACTGTCTGAAAGTGGCTCCTGGATTTCAGTTCTTTGCAACCAGGAGGTATGTTCTTTCTTCCCACTGTGGAGCCTCTTCCTAATAAGTCAGCACTCTAGAGTGCTGAGTACCAAGGTCTGGTAATAGAGCTCATTGGGCCCACTTTAAGCAAGGTTACTTATGACTGATCACAGATCACACGTACTCATTCTGGACTATTTCAATTGGAGATAATTTAGAAAATATAAGCTATTTTTTCTCACTTAAAAATTACTTATCAGTTTTAAGAAACTTGTTCTCATTTTTAAAAATAATGAGGTGAGACTGTTATCAGATAGCTCTGACACTGTCAGGTCGAGTCCTGACACTTACACTTTTTACCTTTGTGTATGTACCTTGCTTACCTGATTATATTGGAGCTAATAATACCTACTTTACAGCTTGTAGCTGTAAAGATGAGATGAAATGATTTCCACATAATAAGTGTCTAATTGATGGCTAGATGTGGTGATGGTGATGATTATGACATGCAGATTTGAAACAGTTAAAAAATTGAATATTGGTGCAGCTACTGTGGAAAGCAGTGTGGAGGTGTCTCAGAAAACTAAAACTAGAAATAATGTATGACCCAGTAATTTAACTTTTAGGAATTTACCTGAGGAAAACAAAATCCCTAATTTTGAAAAGATATGTGCACCCCTATGTTTATTGCTGCACTATTTACAATAGCCAAGATATGGAAGCAACCTAAGTGTTCATCAATAGATGAATGGCTAAAGAAGATGTGGTACTTATATACAATGGAATATTATTCAGCCATAAAAAAGAAAAACCCTGCCATTTGTGACAACATGGGTGGACCTAGAGGGTATTATGTTCAGTGAAATAAGCCAGATGGAGAAAGACAAATACCATGTGATTTCACTTACTTGTGAACTACAAAAACAAAACAAAACAAAACAAACAAAATAGCAGTAGACTCATTGACACTGAGAAGTGACTGGTGGTTACCATGGTGGAGGGGTTGGGGTAGGTGGGTGGGAGGGTGAAAGGGATAAAGGAGCACAAAAATTCTCAATCATAATGTAAGTTGGTCACAGGGACAGTAGTACAGCATGGAGAGTATAGCCAGTGATTCTAGATAATAACAGCACTAGTTGGGGTGGGGATTTAATAATGTGGGTAACTGCTGAACCACTGTGTTATGTACTTGAAACTGATACAAGATTATATATCAACTATACTTCAATTAAAAAAACATGAATATAAGCATCAACAAAGGACTAAAAGCTAAACAAACTTAGTGTATGTCCCTGTCTACATTTTTTAATACCATGAAAGCAGTGGTCTATTTCTTACTACTAGTCTATTCCTGTACAGTTTCTCCAACATCTTAAAATACCTGAGTGAAACTAATGTTGCATTATGTTTAGTGATTACATTAGTGTTTACTGTACCCCAGTGAACCTCCACTCCCTGGTGGAGTACAGAGCTAACCTTATGGTTCTCAAGGAACACCTTGGTAGGTCCTTATTAATTTTGAGAAGCCCTGATTCTTTTTACAGAAACTACGAAGTTCTTTCCTGCTGGGTACATTTCCCAGAAAGTATTGGGACATCATAGAAAGCTACCATTCAAACTTGAGTGCAGGTTCTTGGCTCTATTATTTATAGTCATAGTTGAATGAGCAAGGGGCATACTTTCCTTCTCCTTATGCCTTAGAAGAAAAGAAGAGCACAGTCCTCTCAGGGTAGTTGCTGTGAGGATGGAATTAAATGGCTTTTAATTAAAGTGGTAAGCATGTGACTTGCCCAGAGTATGTGTTTAATGAATATTGCTTCTCTTCTAGAAATTTAGCTTTTGGTAGTAAGCAGTGGACTTATTTTTAATGGCCTTGGATTTTGTTCTCTCTTTCCTCAAGTTATGCCTTAAGGGAAAGAAACATATTGAGTTCAAAATATCCAATAGAATCATTTGCAGTGATTTGAAAATAACTTGGTTAAAACTCTATTACTTCCCCTTAGGAAAAGAGTCAAACTTGGGTCAACTGGCAGCATTTCATTTGTCATCTGCCCTTCAGGCTCAGCATAGTGGTATCTGACCCCGGAAGGGATTGTGAGTGTATTCATATAGGAGATCATATCTAGCAGGGGATAACCAGGAGCGTAATTCAAGATTAACATTGGGAATTTTGTATGACTCTTTTATTTTGAAATACAGACTTTTGAGCTGTGGAGGAAATTGGTATCGGCCACTAAATAGTCATGCTACTCTGCTAGACAAGTACTGGACAAAAATTCACCTGGATAACTTGGATAAGACAGAACTGAATGAGGTATGTTGTTATTATAAAGAAGTATTGATGCTTTTTTTTTAACTTTTTGTTATTAAAGCTCCAGACTTACATGTAAATAAATAGAGGAAATAATGTAATAAGTCACCAACCTATTATCGTTAACCTATTTTTAACAGTTAATATACTAACATTTTAATATATTGACTTCACCTACTATTTTTCATTTGCTAATATATTTGAAAGTAAACATTAGCACTTCATGCCTAAATACTTCCATGCATCTCTAAAAATCTTAGGGCTTTTTCACATATAACCACAATGACATCGTTATGCCTGATAAAATAAATAGTAATTCCTCAGTACCATCTAATTCTCAGATCATATTTAAGTTTCCCCCATTGTCCCCAAAGGATCTTTCTTACTAAGTTGATCTCTAACTAACATCTTTCACACTCAACACTTTAATGCACATTTCGATCTGGGTATTAAGGAAAATTGAGAGTAATTGTTTTACAGATTTCATACATTCATTCACTTTGTAGTGTTGCTGATTATCCTCGATCATTAAGAGGTATTACTCACTTTTCACTGCTAACTTCCCAACACCCCTTTTGTCTACCTCCTCACTTGGAAAGCTCCCCATTTCCCAGAGCTTCACCTTGGAGATTAGCAAATAAAGCATCAACAGGGATTATTCAGGCACAGAAGGGGTGCTTTGCTAGTTCTTGGGGGTAAGTTTTAGATAAATAAGCGGCATAACACAACATTTTCACATATTTTATCCAGCCTTTTGGTTTTTTTTTGGCAGAGGGGTTCTCAGGATATCTAGTTCACTTATTAGAGGAAAAAGCTTGATCATGTAATCCCTAAGAAGCCTTGTCTTGCCAGTGTGATTTTAGGACTCTGCAACCTATTTTGCAGTTGTGAGTATATCTCACTCTAGTTCGCAGTTGTGAATTCCTGTGTCCGTCTTCCCCATCTTGCCTCCTTCAGCTGTAAGCTCCTCAGGTACCTTACTCACCCCTGTGCCGCCAGCATCTCCTTAGTCCCTGGCACCCTGTGAACATTTGTTAAATTGCTCTGCCATAATGCAGTGCTTCCTTTTGGAGTGGTAGATGTTTAAATGTCTAGTTTTCAGACTTGCTAGTATGTTCTTTAAAGGGAAGGCTACAGTTCACATTTAGGCATGATTTATTGGGGATTGAGAGGATGAGAACACTTGACAGCTACCCTTTCCTTACTGTGTTCTGTATTTGAAGTAAAGGCCAAAGCTCATCTTTCTGTCCCTGACATGAACAGCAGTGAGTCATCTTGCTGACAGGAAATGCAGCGGAAGCATTCACCCCCTCACTTAAATGACTCATGGCATATTTAGATAGTTGAATTTGAGATGCACACTTGTTATTTTTAAGCTTCTGGACTTACTAATAACTTAATACTCTCCTGATTCAATGCCTGGGGGCTAAAACCCTTGTTTTAAAATAATCTATGCTGACCTCATGGAGAACACGTGGAACTGCATTTCTGCTGTTGACAGCCCCAGTCATTTTAAGCTTAAATTGTCTTCTGACTTCCTGCTCAAATACCAGAGCACACTTTAAAAAATGAGCTATTTATGCAGTGCTAGTTTCATAGCTATTAAGTACCAGGAGCTCTATGCCTGGCAGTTTCTCATACCTTGTCTGCCCTGTACACCTTGATTATGTCCTAATGTCTTATGCACTGGTGTCTTAGATGGCTTGTTTTCTCTGCTGGCAGTGCCCACTCATAGCCACCAGTGACCTTTGCCAAGTGCATCTTCCGCTCCATAAAACTTTCCTGGGTTTCCCAAGCAGGGCTGACCACATTGTCCTTTGTGCTGCAAGCTTGATTTACTTGTATATCTGCTGCTTATACCAGACAGAGTTTCTTGAGTATGGACTCCTTTCCTTATTTTGTTTCCTTATCCCTGGAATAGTGCCTGATACTAAGTAGATTCTTAATAAATGCTTATTAAAGGACTGACACTCCAGAATACATACCAATTGATAATAGAGCCAAAGCATGTTCAATTAGTTTATTAAGTGATAACTATTTTTTACATATGCTGTAATAGCAAAATATTTTTGGCTGAGGTAGGGAATGACTTGGTGGTGGGTATATATAAATCATCTGTTTAGAACTTTTTTTTTCATGTAACTGAGTTCTTACTAAAATTTTAAACTTGATAGTTTTTTCTAAGTAAAAATAGTGTTCTTTTACCCTGATCATAAATAAACATGCTCATATAATAGAATTACTAGGCAGTGAAAGGGAACGAACTATTAATATATGCAGTGATGCCTGGATGAATCTCAAAAAATGCTGAGTAAGACATCTAAACTATACACTACATCCTATGATTCCACGCATGACAGACTTGAAAGCAGAGCCATATGGATCTGCATGAGAGGCATCATTCTCAGAGGTGAGGTGTAGGGAAAGGGATGGATTATAACAGGGACCTGAGGGAACTTTTTGTTTTGGGGGATGGAAATAGCCTATATTTTGTTTGTGGTGACAAGGTTATAAATATATATGACCAATTTTGTAAATATTCCTTCATACACAAAAATGTGTATTCTGTGTTTGAAAGATCCACATGTATATCCATTAAACTGAATTTGTTTACTTTATTATTCTCTTACATTGTCCATAATTTTTATTCTTAAGTACATGTTTTGAATATTTGTTATAAAATCCTCCAGTAAAAAAGATGTGAAGAAATAAAATCCATAAGATCTACCATTTGAGATAATACCTTTAAAAGGTTTTATGGTTTTTTATCTTCACAAATATGTGCACATTACATATTTAATATATACAAAATATGTGGATATTTCATATACAGATTGGAATCACAATATGCTTATTTCCAGGCTAACTTAAATCTGTTGGATGGTATTATTTCTGATAAAGCACACCTGAAATATATTGTGGGTTAAGTTGCAGATCACTATAGTAAAGTGAGTATCACAGTAAAGCTAGTCAAATTAAGTTTTTGGCTCCCAACACATATAAAACTTATGTTTATAGTATACTTTAGTCTCTTAAGTGTGCAATACCATTATGTTGAGATAAAGAATGTACATACCTTAATTTAAAATATTTTATTGCTAATAAAAGATGCTGACCATCATCTGACTCTTCAGTGAACTATAGTCTTTTTACTGGTGGTTATCTCCCTGTTGATGGCTGCTGACTGATCAGGGTGGTGGCTGCTGAAGGTTGGGGTGACTGTCAGGTTCTTCAAATAAGAACAATGAAATTTGTTGAATCTGTTGATTCTCCCTTTTGTAACAATTTATCTGTATGATGCTGTTTGATAGCATTTTATCCACAGTAAAACTTATCTCAAAATTGAAGTCAATCCTCTCAAAGCATGCTGCTGCTCCATCAATAGTTTATATAATCTAATAGGCTGATCTGTTGTTGTCATTTCAACAATCTTCACAGCATCTTCACCAGGAGTAGATTGGATCTCAAGGAAGTTCTTTCTTTGTTAGTCCATAAGAAGCAACTCATCTGGTTCAATTTCCATCATGGGATTTGCAGCAATTTAGTCACATCTTCAGGCTCCACTTGTCATTCTATCTAGTTCTCTTGCTATTTCAACCACATCTGCAGTTACTTCCTTCAGTGAAGTCTTGAACCCCTCCAAGTCATCCATGAGGGTTGGAATACACTTCTTCCAAATTCCTGTTAATATTGGTATTTTGACTTCTTCCCATGAATCAAAAAAATTCTTAAAGGCTTCTAGAATGGTGAATCTTTTCCAGAAGATTTTCAGTTTAGACTTTGCCCAGATCCATCAGATGTATCACATCTATGGCAGCCTATGAAATATATTTCTCAATAAGACTTGAAAGTCAAAACAACTTGATTGACATTTAGAGATTAAAGATGGTGGAATAAGAAGGGAAGACAGAAACCTCCCAAAAACACATAAAAGAGGAAAATACAGCAAATGCAGCAAATCTGAAAATGACCTGAAGACCACAGAACAGACCACCTACACCGGCGAAGGAAGATACGACCACACATGAAAGGGTGAGGCGGCAAAGCTGAGATTGAGTGGAACCCAAGCCCTCCTCCCAACCCAGCCTACATATGGGAGAAAGAGGAATGGAGCAGGGAGAGGATAAGAGCCCAGGAACTCTGCACACCTGGCTCTGGAGATCTCCAGGAGCATGAGCCCAGATCACACTGGGTTCTGGTGATTATCGGGGCTGGACACCAGATGCAGGTGTAACACTCAGGGACGCTGAGACTCCAGCCAGTGTGGAGGACAGGTACGCTCTGCCAGTCCTGAGACCCAGAGCAGAGATGGCAGGTTGAAAGACTTGTGAGCAGTGGGAGGGGTGGGTACCAGAGGGGATGAGGGTTGGACGCAACTCTTTTCTCAGGAGAAAGGGCAGGTGGAGGACACCTCCCCAGTCTTCCTCGACCCAACAGATTGGGAAATCTTGGGATCCCCAGACACTCCATCCTCCTTGCTGGCAACGCAGCCCCGAGGATCCTCCCTGTGCACGCTCCCGAGAGACAACCCACTTGGTCCAGTGGCAGCAACAGAATTGCTGCTGGCAGAGGGAGACTGTCCCAGCTTGCTTGGTTCCATTCCAGCCCAACCAGAGAGGTGCCTGGAGGAGCAGACCCAAGACGTCCTTTCTCCCTGTGTGTGTCCAAACCCAGTGCTGTGCATCTGGATAGGGCACATTGGTTTGCCCACCCCATTAACCCAGCAGCCCTGCCATTGCTGTAGGCCAGGCAGAGGGCAGCCCTGCCCAAAGTGAGCTGAGCAGAGATTCCTGAGCTGATAGCAAAGGCAGCAGCTTAAACAAACTTCCCACCCGGACTCAGGATCACTACAAATGCCAGACAGAGAGATGATCCTGCTCTTGGCATGCCAACAGCTAGGGCCCCCAAAATAGAACCAGGCACTAGAGAGTAAAGAGTCTTGAGCCTCTGGGCACCATAGTACACCTTCTTCATAAAGCTATTAGACTTTAGACCTGAAAGCATAGCAGAGATATCTAATACAAAATAAGAAACACAGAATCCCTGACAAAATGAGCAGGCAGAAGAATTTGATCCAAGCAAAACTACAAGACAGAATCCCAGAAAGAAGGGAAATGAATCACAGATCACCAGTCCTCTTGATAAAGATTTCAAAATAAAAGACATAAACATGCTCATGGATTTACAGAAAAGTATTCAAGATCTCAGGGAGGACTTCAACAAAGAGATAGAAGACCTGAAAAAGAGCCACTCAGAGCTGAAGAATACAGTAACTGAAATGAAACATAAAATGGAGGGATTTAAAAGTAGATTAGACCAGCAATGAAGTTGAATCGGTAATCAAAAACTACCCAAGAGCAAAACCCCTGGTCCAGATGGATATACTGCTGAATTTTATCAGACATACAGAGAAGACATAATACCCATGCTCCTTAAAGTTTTCCAAAAAATAGAACAGGAGGAAATACTCCCAAACTGATTCTATGAAGCCAACATCACCCTAATACCAAAATCCGGCAAAGACCCCACCAAAAAAGAAAATTACAGACCAACATCCCTGATGAACATAGATGCAAAAATACTCAAAATATTAGCAAACCAAATTAAAAAATACATCAAGAGGATCATACACCATGACCAAATAGGATTCATCCCAGGGATGCAAGGATGGTACAAACATTTGAAAATCCATCAACATCATCCACCACATCAACAAAAAGGACAAAAACCACACGATCATCTCCATAGATGCTGAAAAAGCATTTGACAAAACTCAACATCCATTCATGATAAAAACTCTCAACAAAATAGGTATAGAGGGCAGTACATCAACATAATAAAGGCCATATATAACAAACCCACAGCCAACATCATACTTAACAGCGAGAAGCTGAAAGCTTTTTCTCTAAGATGAGGAACAAGACAGGGATGCCCACTCTCCCCACTGTTATTCAACGTGCTACTGGAGGTCCTAGCCACGGCAATCAGACAAAACAAAGAAATACAAGGAAACCAGTTTGGTAAAGAGGAAGTCAAACTGTCACTATTTGCAGATGACATGATATTGTACATAAAAAACCCAAAGACTCCACTCCAAAACTACTAGAACTAGTATCTGAATTCAGCAAAGTTGCAGGATACAAAATTAATACACAGAAATCTGTTGCTTTCCTATACACTAACTATGAACTAGCAGAAAGAGAAATCAGGAAAAAATTCCATTCACAATTGCATGAAAAAGAATAAAATACCTAGGAAAAAACCTAACCAAGGAAGTGAAAGACCTATACCCTGAAAACTATAAGACACGCTCAAGAGAAATTAAAGAGGACACTAACAAATGGAAACTCATCCAGTGCACTTGGCTAGAAAGAATTAATATTGTCAAAATGGCCATCCTGCCGAAAGCACCCTACAGATTCAATGCAATCCCTATCAAAATACCAACAGCATTCTTCAAAGAACTGGAACAAATAGTTCTAAAATTCATATGGAACCACCAAAGACCCCGAATAGCCAAAGCAATCCTGAGAAGGAAGAATAAAGTGTGGGGGGGTCTCACTCCCCAACTTCAAGCTCTACTACAAAGCCACAGTAATCAAGACAATTTGTTACTGGCACAAGAACAGAGCCACAGACCAGTGGAACAGAATAGAGAGTCCAGATATTAACCCAAGCATATATCGTCAATTAATATATGTTAAAGGAGCCATGGACATACAATGGGGAAATGGCAGCCTCTTCAACAGCTGGTGTTGGCAAAACTGGACAGCTACATGTAAGAGAATGAAACTGGATCATTGTCTAACCCCATACACAAAAGTAAATTCAAAATGGATCAAAGACCTGAATGTAAGTCATGAAACCATAAAACTCTCAGAAAAAAACATAGGCAAAAATCTCTTGGACATTAACATGAGCAACTTCTTCATGAACATATCTCCCTGGGCAAGGGAAACAAAAGCAAAAATGAACAAGTTGGACTATATCAAGCTGAAAAGCTTCTGTAAGGCAAAGGACACCACCGATAGAACAAAAAGGCATCCTACAGTATGGGAGAATATATTCATAAATGACAGATCCGATAAAGGGTTGACATCCAAAATATATAAAGAACTCACGTACCTCAACAAACAAAAAGCAAATAATTCAATTAAAAAACGGGCAGAGGAGCTGAATAGACAGTTCTCTGAAGAAGAAATTCAGATGGCCAACAGACACATGAAAAGATGCCCCACATCACTAGTCATTAGAGAAATGCAAATTAAAACCACAATGAGATACCACCTCACACCAGTAAGGATCGCCACCATCCAAAATACAAACAACAAATGTTGGCGAGGTTGTGGAGAAAGGGGAACCCTCCTACACTGCTGGTGAGAATGTGAATTAGTTCAACCATTGTGGAAAGCAGTGTGGAGGTTCCTCAAAAAGCTCAAATGGAATACCATTTGACCCAGGAATTCCACTTCTAGGAATTTACCCTAAGAATACAACTTCTCAGACTCAAAAAGACAGATGCACCCCTATGTTTATCACAGCACTATTTACAGTAGCAAGAAATGGAGGCAACCTAAGAGTCCACTAGTAGATGAATGGATAAATAAGATGTGGTACATATACACAATGGAATATTATTCAGCCATAAGAAGAAAACAAACCCTACCATTTGCAACAACATGGATGGAGCCAGAGGGTATTATGCTCAGTGAAATAAGCCAGTCAGAGAAAGAAAAGTACCATATGATTTCACTCATCTGTGGAGTATAACAGCAAAGAAAAAACAGAAGGAACAAAACAGCAGCAGAATCACAGAACCCAAGAATGGACTTACAGTTACCAAAGGGAAAGGGACGGGAGGATGGGTGGGAAGGGATAGATATGGGTGAGGGGGGAAGAAAGGGGGCATTACGATTAGCATGTATAATGTGGAGGGGGGCATGGGGAGGGCTGTACAAGACAGAAAGCTAGTAGTGATTTTACAGCATCTTACTATGCTGATGCACAGTGAGTGTAATGGGGTTTCTCGGGGGGACTTGGTGATGGGGAGTGTCTGATAAACAATGTTCCTCATGTAATTTTAGATTAATGATACAAAAAAAAAGATTAGGTCATGTAGAGGGGATTGTAAATGAAATAGAAATTAGAGAACAGGGAACAGGCTGAGGCACAGAGAGAAAAAAGGATCTCTAGGAGTGAAAGAATGATAAGAGAGCTATGAGACCAATTCAAAGAAAAACAATATTCACATTATAGGAGCACCAAAAGGAGAAGAGAAAGACGAAGGTATAGTCTCTTCAAGGAAATAATTGTTGAAAACTTCTGCAATCTGGGGAAGGAAATAGACACTCAGGTCATGGAAGGGCAAACAAAAAGATCTCTGGAAGGCAACACCAAGATATATATTATTTAAAATGGCAAAGATCAAGGATAAGGAAAGAGTTTTGAAAGCAGCCAGAAAGAGAAAAAAAAAAGATTACTATAAAGGAAACCCCATCAGGCTATCAGCTACTACTCAACAGAAACTCTACAGGCCAGAATTAAGTGGCATGATATATTTCATCTCCTGAAACAGTAGGACTTCCAACCAAGAATCCTCTACCCGAGGAGATTGTTGTTTAAATTTGATGCAGGTATTAAACAATTTCCAGGTAAACAAATGTTGAAGGAATTCACCACCAGTAAGCTAGTCTTACAGGATGTGTTCAAGGGATTGCTGTAGATGTCAATCACCCAAAGGCTAAAAAGCTTTCACCAGTGAAAATAAACCCACAGTAAAAGTAGTAGAGCAACTAATTACCAAGCAAATAGGAAATTAAAATAAAGCAAAATCACCTGTACACAAAAAGTCAATGGATACACAAAAATTACAGATTGACACTTAGTATAAAAAATATGGTTGACAAGATATGGAAGCCTAAATGTCCATCAGTAGATGAATGAATAAAGAAGATGTGGTACATATATACACGATGGAATACTATTCAGCCATAAGAAAGAAACAAATCCTGCCATTTGCAACAACATGGATGGAGCTGGAGGACATTATGTTCAGTGAAATAAGCCAGGTGGAGAAAGACAAGTGCCAAATGATTTCCCTCATTTGTGGAGTATAACAACAAAGCAAAAGTGAAGAAACAAAATAGCAGCAGATTCAGAGACTCTAAGAAGTAACTAGTGATTACCAAAGGGGAGGGGTGTGGAAGGGCGGGTGGGGAGGGAGGGAGAAGGGGATTGAGGGGTATTATGTTTAGTACATATGGTGTGGGGAATCACGGGGAAAACAGTGTAGCACAGAGATGGAACAGTGAATCTGTGGCATCTTACTACACTGATGGTCAGTGCCTGCATTGAGGTATGGGTGGGGACTTTATAATAAGGGTAAATGTAGTAACCATGTTTTTTCATGTGAAACCTTCGTAAGAGTGTATATCAATAATTCCTTAATAAAAATTTTTTTTAAATGTGGCTGAAATAGAGTAATCAGCAATTCAAGGTAGAGTATCATATAGTAAAGAACCTATACTTGAATCTTTTGTAACCACTAAACTAAAGCCTACAGTAAATACACACATAAAAATAAATAAATGTAAAAAAGAAAAATCCAATTACAACACTAAAGAAAATCATCAATAACAAGAGGAAAGTATCAGAGAGAAAGAAAGGAACAGAGAGGAGATTTAAAAAACAGCCAGAAAATGATTAACAAAATGCCACTAAGTACATATCTGTCGATAATCACCTTACATGTAAATGGACTGAACGCACCAGTCAAAAGACAAAGAGTGGCAGAAGGGATAAGGAAACAAGACCCATGTATATGCTGCCTACAAGAGACTCATTACAGACCCAAGACATATACAGAATAAAAGTGAAGAGGTGGAAAAAGATATTCCAATGGGGACAGAAAAGCAGGAGTAGCAGTACTGTCTCAGAGAAAATAGATTTCAGAACAAAGAAAGTAACAGGAGACACAGAAGGACATTGCATTATGATTAAGGGGTCAGTCCAACAAGAGACTGTAACTATTAGAAATATCTGTGCACCCAACATAGGAGCACCAAAATATGTAAAACAAATGCTAACAGAATTAAAGGAGCAAATAAATTGCAGCACATTCATTTTGGAGATTTTAGCACACCTCTGTTAAAGAAAATCAAACAATCATAAAGAAGGAATAATCACAATATATATCACAGAAATAAGAATTAATAGAGAATACTTTGAAAAATTAGATGCCAATAAATTGGATAACTTAAGAAGAATTGGACAACTTTGTAGAGAAATACAACCTTCCCAGAGTAACCCAGGGAGAAACAGAAAATCTGAACAGACCAGTTGCCAGCAAGGAGATCGAAAAACTCTCCAAAGACAAACCTCCAGGCCCAGATGGCTTCACAGCCAAATTGTACCAAACATTTAATGAAGAGCTAAAACTCATCTGTCTTAAATCCAAAAAGTAGAAGAGACTACTTCCAAACTCACTCTATGAGGCTAGCATCACTCTAATACCAAAACCATACAAAGACACCACAAAAAAAGAAAATTATAGACCAATATCCCTGATGAACATAAATGGAAAAATCCCCAACAAAATATTAGCAAACGAAATCCAAAAATACATTAAAAAGATCATCCATCATGGCCAAGTCAGATTTATTCCAGGGATGCAAGTGTGGTACAATATTCATAAATCCATCAATGTCATACATTGCATTAACAAAAAGAAGGATAAAAACCACATCATCATCTCAGTAGTTGCTGAAAAAGCATTTGAGAAAATTTAACATCCATTCATGATAAAAACTGTCATCAAAGGCCATATATGACAGACCCACAGGGAACAAGACAAAGATGTCCACTCTCATCACTTTTATTCAACTTAGTACTGGAGGTCTTAGTCACAGCAATCAGACAACACAAAGAGATAAAAGGCATCCAGATTGTTAAGGAAGAAGTTAAACTCTCACTATTTGCAGATAATATGATATTATACATAGAAAATCCTAAACACTGCAACAAAAAACTTCTAGAACTAATAACTAAATTCAGCAAAGTTGCAGAATACCAATTAACACACAGAAATCTGTTGCATTTAATTTAATGCATTAAATATTAGCAATAAATTAGCAGAAAGAGACATCAGGAAATCAACTCCATTTACAATTACATCAAAAAGAATAAAATACCTAATAATAAATCTCACCGAGGAGGTAAAAGCCCTATATGCTGAAAACTACAAGACGTTCATGAGAGAAATTAGACACCAAAAAATGGAGATCTATATATGCCGTGTTCATGGACAGGAAGAATTAATATTGTCAAAATGGCCATCCTATTCAAAGCAATTTACAGATTCAGTGCAATCCCTACCAAAATACCAACAGCATTCTTCAATGAACTAGAACAAATAGTTGTAATATTCACATGGAACCACAAAATATCCCGAATAGCTAAAGCAGTCCCGAGAAAGAAGAACAAAGCTGGGGGGATTATGCTCCTTGATTTCAAGGTCTACTACAAAGCCACAGTAATCAAAGCAATTTGGTAGTGGCACAAGAATAGACCCATAGACCAATGGAACACAATAGATAGCCCAGATATAAACCCACACATATATTGTCAATTAATATATGATAAAGGAGCCATGAATATACAATCGGTTAAAGACATCCTCTTCAATAACTGGTGGGGAAACTAGACAGCTACATTGTAAGAGAATGAAACAATTATTGTCTAACTCCATACACAAAAGTAAACCCAAGATGGATCCATAAGCTGAAAGTAAGTCGTGGAAGTCTAAAAGTCTTAGAAGAAAATAGGCAGAAATCTCTTTTTTTTTATTTTATTTTTTATTTTTTATTGTGAGGGCATCTCTCATATTTATTGATCAAATAGTTGTTAACCACAATAAATTTCTGTATAGGGGGGTCAATACTCAATGCACAATCATTAATCCACCCCAAGCCCAATTTTCGTCAGTCTCCAATCTTCTGATGCATAACGAACAAATTCTTACATGGAGTACAAATTCTTACATAGTGAATAAGTTACATGGTGAACAGTGCAAGGGCAGTCATCACAGAAGCTTTCGGTTTTGTTAATGCATTATGAACTATAAACAGTCAGTTCAAATATGAATACTCATTTGATTTTTATACTTGATTTATATGTGGATAACACATTTCTCTATTATTATTATTTTTAATAAAATGCTGAAGTGGTAGGTAGATACGAGATAAAGGTAGGAAACAGAGTTTAGTGTTGTAAGAGAGCAAATGTAGATGATCAGGTGTGTGCCTGTAGACTTTGCATTAATCCGCGCTAGACGAGGGCAATAAACATCCATGTATGCAGAAGATTTCTCTCAGAACATGAGGGGGGAGGTTCTAAGCCTCACCTCTGCTGCTCCCCATTTTCTCACCAGATGGCCCCCTGCGACTGTGCCTGTCTTAGGTTGTCCCTCCCTTGAGGAATCTTACCCGTCTCTGGCTAACCAGTCATCTTCCGGGGCCATACAGGGAAATGTTAAGTTGGTAAGTGAGAGAGAAGCCTTATCGTTTGAAAAGGTTAGCTTTTTACTTCTTTGCATATTTATGCCCTGTGGCTTCTATGCCCAGCATTTGTCTTGAGGTGTCTTTACCACTTGGAAGAATTATGATACTCGGTAAATTCGATATGAGGCACGAATTCTATTTAAGGGTTGTAGTTAGGAAGGAAGAAGAAAAGCTATAGAAGTAGCAGGCGGAAGAAAACATGGGAAGATTGATTATTTCTTTGACATATCTTCTTGTAGAGTAACTTCAGCATGTATAGGTTTTAAGCTACTACTTAAATTGCGCACACACATTAACCTAATAGGAGTATAGTTACCTAACCAAAGCATACCTGTAATTACCAGCCATCTCCAGTGAAACCAAGAAAACCAGTTAGGCACCTTAGGCATTTGTGAAAACTTATCTATGATATGGTGGATATTGTCCGACTGAACTTAAACAGTCTGAGAGAATTCAGATAAACTAGAACACCCCATTCCTGGGGACTGTTCATATCCCATATGTTCTTTTAACGATAAATAGTCTGTGGTTGTAAGATTTTGGAGTGCTACAATTTGCACTTCTCCTAATTCTTGGTTGAGTTCCAACAGTATAGATCCAGTCCAATTTTTGTTTTACTGCATGCACAGGCCAGCTTAGATATCTCCTTCATCTTTCCCATGGCAAGTCCAGGAACTGGTGGGATGAGTGCATCTACACCTGTGACAGTGTGTGGATCTTTGTTGAAGTTTTTTTTTTTTTTTTTCTGATCATCTTCTGTCATGAGTCTTCCCGAGAGTGCTGATGTTGGAAGTTCTTTTTCATATCGTATCTTAGTTCATTTTCGGGGTAGCCAAATTAGGCTTTGATCCTCTGTATAAACACAAACAGACCCTTTGCCTACACTTTTATATGTCCTTTATATCATTGTGTAGAACTCATTAGAGGTCACCACATAGGAACTGCATTTTTTTTTTTTAATCATTAATCTACACTTACATGACGAATACTTTGTTTACTAGGCTCTCCCCTATACCAGGTCCCCCCTATATACTCCTTTACAGTCACTGTCCATCAGCGTAGCAACCTGTTGTAGAATCACTACTTGTCTTCTCTGTGTTGTACAGCCCTCCCCTTTCTCCCACCCCGCTATGGATGTTAATCTTAATACCCCCCTACTTCTTCCCCCCTTATCCCTCCCTACCCACCCATCCTCCCCAGTCCCTTTCCCTTTGGTACCTGTTAGTCCATTCTTGAGTTCTGTGATTCTGCTGCTGTTTTGTTCCTTCAGTTTTTCCTTTGTTCTTATATTCCACAGATGAGTGAAATCATTTGGTATTTCTCTTTCTCTGCTTGGCTTTTTCACTGAGCAAAATACCCTCCAGCTCCATCCATGTTGCTGCAAATGGTTGGATTTGCCCTTTTCTTATGGCTGAGTAGTATTCCATTGTGTATATGTACCACATCTTCTTTATCCATTCATCTATCGATGGACATTTAGGTTGCTTCCAATTCTTGGCTATTGTAAATAGTGCTGCGATAAACATAGGGGTGCACTGATCTTTCTCATACTTGATTGCTGCATTCTTAGGGTAAATTCCTAGGAGTGCAATTCCTGGGTCAAATGGTAAGTCTGTTTTGAGCATTTTGATGTACCTCCATACTGCTTTCCACAATGGTTGAACAAGTTTACATTCCCACCAGCAGTGTAGGAGGGTTCCCCTTTCTCCACAGCCTCGCCAACATTTGTTGTTGTTTATCTTTTGG
Organism: Manis pentadactyla; assembly: GCF_030020395.1. Lineage (NCBI taxonomy): Eukaryota > Metazoa > Chordata > Mammalia > Pholidota > Manidae > Manis > Manis pentadactyla. The sequence goes on along the minus strand of NC_080030.1, from coordinate 93,305,022 downwards.
ATGGCAGCCATCCTTACTGGTGTGAGGTGATACCTCATTGTAGTTTTAATTTGCATTTCTCTGATAATTAGCGATGTGGAGCATCTTTTCATGTGTCTGTTGGCCATCTGTATTTCTTTTTTGGAGAACCGTCTGTTCAGTTCCTTTGCCCATTTTTTAATTGGGTTATTTGTTTTTTGTTTGTTGAGGCGTGTGAGCTCTTTATATATTCTGGACGTCAAGCCTTTATCGGATGTGTCATTTTCAAAGATATTCTCCCATACTGTAGGGTTCCTTTTTGTTCTATTGATGGTGTCTTTTGCTGTACAGAAGCTTTTCAGCTTAATATAGTCCCACTTGTTCATTTTTGCTGTTGTTTTCCTTGCCCGGGGAGATATGTTCAAGAAGAGGTCACTCATGTTTATGTCTAAGAGGTTTGTGCCTATGTTTTCTTCCAAAAGTTTAATGGTTTCATGACTTACATTCAGGTCTTTGATCCATTTTGAGTTTACTTTTGTATATGGGGTTAGACGATGGTCCAGTTTCATTCTCCTACATGTAGCTGTCCAGTTTTGCCAGCACCATCTGTTGAAGAGACTGTCATTTCGCCATTGTATGTCCATGGCTCCTTTATCAAATATTAATTGACCATATATGTCTGAGTTAATGTCTGGATTGTCTAGTCTGTTCCATTGGTCTGTGGCTCTGTTCTTGTGCCAGTACCAAATTGTCTTGATTACTATGGCTTTATAATAGAGCTTAAAGTTGGGGAGTGAGATCCCCCCTACTTTATTCTTCTTTCTCAGGATTGCTTTGGCTATTCGGGGTCTTTGGTGGTTCCATATGAATTTTTGAATTATTTGTTCCAGTTCATTGAAGAATGTTGCTGGTAGTTTCATAGGAATTGCATCAAATCTGTATATTGCTTTGGGCAGGATGGCCATTTTGACGATATTAATTCTTCCTAGCCATGAGCATGGGATGCGTTTCCATCCGTTAGTGTCCCCTTTAATTTCTTTTAAGAGTGACTTGTAGTTTTCAGAATATAAGTCTTTCACTTCTTTGGTTAGGTTTATTCCTAGGTATTTTATTTTTTTTTGATGCAATTGTGAATGGAGTTGTTTTCCTGATTTCTCTTTCTGTTGGTTCATTGTTGGTATATAGGAAAGCCACAGATTTCTGTGTGTTGATTTTGTATCCTGCAACTTTGCTGTATTCCGATATCAGTTCTAGTAGTTCTGGGGTGGAGTCTTTAGGGTTTTTTATGTACAGTATCATGTCATCTGCAAATAGTGACAGTTTGACTTCTTCTTTGCCAATCTGGATTCCTTGTATTTTTTTGTTTTGTCTGATTGCCGTGGCTAGGACCTCTAGTACAATGTTAAATAACAGTGGGGAGAGTGGGCATCCCTGTCTAGTTCCCGATCTCAGCGGAAATGCTTTCAGCTTCTCGCTGTTCAATATAATGTTGGCTGTGGGTTTATCATAGATGGCCTTTATTATGTTGAGGTACTTGCCCTCTATTCCCATTTTGCTGAGAGTTTTTATCATGAATGGATGTTGAACTTTGTCAAATGCTTTTTCAGCATCTATGGAGATGATCATGTGGTTTTTGTCTTTCTTTTTGTTGATGTGGTGGATGATATTGATGGACTTTCGAATGTTGTGCCATCCTTGCATCCCTGGGATGAATCCCACTTGGTCATGGTGTACGATGGTTTTGATGTATTTTTGAATTCGGTTTGCTAAAATTTTGTTGAGTATTTTTGCGTCTACGTTCATCAGGGATATTGGTCTGTAGTTTTCTTTTTTGGTGGTGTCTTTGCCTGGTTTTGGTATTAGGGTGACGTTAGCTTCATAGAATGAGTTTGGGAGTATCCCCTCCTCTTCTATTTCTTGGAAAACTTTAAGGAGAATGGTTATTATGTCTTCCCTGTATGTCTGATAAAATTCCGAGGTAAATCCATCTGGCCCGGGGGTTTTGTTCTTTGGTAGTTTTTTGATTACCGCTTCAATTTCGTTGCTGGTAATTGGTCTGTTTAGATTTTCTGTTTCTTTTTGGGTCAGTCTTGGAAGGTTGTATTTTTCTAGGAAGTCCATTTCTCCTAGTTTTCCCAGCTTGTTAGCATATAGGTTTTCATAGTAGTCTCTAATAATTCTTTGTATTTCTGCGGGATCTGTTGTGATTTTTCCTTTCTCATTTCTGATACTGTTGATTTGTGTTGACTCTCTTTTCCTCTTAATAAGTCTGGCTAGAGGCTTATCTATTTTGTTTATTTTCTCGAAGAACCAGCTCTTGGTTTCATTGATTTTTGCTATTGTTTTATTCTTCTCAATTTTATTTATTTCTTCTCTGATCTTTATTATGTCCCTCCTTCTGCTGACCTTAGGCCTCATTTGTTCTTCTTTTTCCAATTTTGATAGTTGTGACATTAGACCGTTCATTTGGGATTGCTCTTCCTTTTTTAAATATGCTTGGAGTGCTATATACTTTCCTCTTAAGACTGCTTTTGCTGCGTCCCACAGAAGTTGGGGCTTAGTGTTGTTGTTATTTGTTTCCATATATTGCTGGATCTCCATTTTGATTTGGTCATTGATCCATTGATTATTTAGGAGCGTGTTGTTTAGCCTTCATGTGTTTGTGAGCCTTTTTGCTTTCTTTGAACAGTTTATTTCTAGTTTAATGCCTTTGTGGTCTGAAAAGTTGGTTGGTAGGATTTCAATCTTTTGGAATTTACTGAGGCTCTTTTTGTGTCCTAGTATGTGGTCTATTCTGGAGAATGTTCCATGTGCACTTGAGAAGAACGTGTATCCTGTTGCTTTTGGATGTAGAGTTCTGTAGATGTCTATTAGGTCCATCTGTTCTAGTGTGTTGTTCAGTGCCTCTGTGTCCTTACTTATTTTCTGTCTGGTGGATCTGTCCTTTGGAGTGAGTGGTGTGTTGAAGTCTCCTAGAATGAATGCATTGCATTCTATTTCCTCCTTTAGTTCTGTTAATATTTGTTTCAGGTATGTTGGTGCTCCTGTATTGGGTGCATATATATTTATAATGGTTATATCCTCTTGATGGACTGAGCCCTTTATCATTATGTAATGTCCTTCTTTGTCTTTTGTTACTTTCTTTATTTTGAAGTCTGTTTTGTCTGATACCAGAATTGCAACACCTGCTTTCTTCTCTCTGTTGTTTGCTTGAAATATCTTTTTCCATCCCTTGACTTTAAGTCTGTGCGCGTCTTTGGGTTTGAGGTGAGTCTCTTGTAAGCAGCATATGGATGGATCTTGCTTTTTTATCCATTCTGTTACTCTGTGTCTTTTGATTGGTGCATTCAGTCCATTTACATTTAGGGTGATTATTGAAAGGTATGAATTTATTGCCATTGCAGGCTTTAAGTTTGTGGTTACCAAAGGTTTAGGGTTAGCTTCTTTACTGTCTTACTGTCTAACTTAACTCGCTTGTTGAGCTATTATAAACACAATCTGATGATTCTTTATTTCTCTCCCTTCTTATTCCACCTCCTCCCTTCTTCATATGTTGGGTGTTTTGTTGTGTGCTCTTTTTAGGAGTGCTCCCATCTAGAGCAGTCCCTGTAGGATGCCCTGTAGAGGTGGTTTGTGGGAGGCAAATTCCCTCAACTTTTGCTTGTCTGGGAATTGTTTAATCCCTCCTTCATATTTAAATGATATTCGTGCTGGATACAGTAGTCTTGGTTCGAGGCCCTTCTGTTTCATTGCATTAAGTATATCATGCCATTCTCTTCTGGCCTGTAGGGTTTCTGTTGAGAAGTCTGATGATAGCCTGATGGGTTTTCCTTTGTAGGTAACCTTTTTTTTCTCTCTGGCTGCTTGTAATACTTTGTCCTTGTCTTTGATCTTTGCCATTTTAATTATTATGTGTCTTGGTGTTGCCCTCCTTGGATCCCTTGTCATGGGAGTTCTGTGTACCTCTGTGGTCTGAGAGGCCATTTCTTCCCCTAGTTTGGGGAAATTTTCAGCAATTATTTCTTCAAAGATATTTTCTATCCCCTTTTCTCTCTCTACTTCTTCTGGAATGCCTATGATTCTTATATTATTCCTTTTAGATTGATCACTCAGCTCTCTTAAAATTCTTTCATTCCTGGAGATCCTTTTATCTCTCTCTGCATCAGCTTCTCTGCGTTCCTGTTCTCTGTTTTCTAGTCCATTAATGGTCTCTTGCATCTCGTCCATTCTGTTTTGAAGTCCTTCCAGAGCTTGTTTTATTTCTGAATTCTCCTTCCTTAGTTCTTGCATATTTCTCTGCAAGTCCATCAGCATGGTTATGACTTTTGTTTTGAATTCTTTTTCAGGTAGACTGGCTAAATCTATCTCCCCAGATTCCTTCTCAGGGGAAGATGTAGCAGATGATGAAGCTGTCTGGGTTAGTCTTGTCTGGATCATATTTTTTTGCCTTTTCATGTTGACAGGTGCTATTGACTGTCAGCTGGGAGGGCCAAAATTTTCACTTGCTACTGGCCTTTCTTTACTGGGGCAACTGCGACCCCTAGTGGCTTGTGTTGGGTAATTGCGTGTAGAGTGGGTCTTTGTGTCTTGCCTGGCCGGAAGGGAGAAATTTCCCTTTCTGTGGGCGGAATTTGTCTCAGGCTGCTTCTCTGCTTTCGCAGCGCCCGGTGGGGTAATGGATGTGGGGGCTGCTTGACTGTTTGCCTCCGTGAGGGGTCTCAGAGCTGTTGCCCAGGGGGTTAGTGCACCCGGTTTTCCCTGTAATTTCCAGCTGCTGTACTGTGACCTGGGTTGTTTCCGTCAAGCTGTTAAGTCCCTGTCCCTTTAAGACTTTCAAAAAGCCCCCGCTTTTCTTTGTCACAGGGGCATCAGCTTCAGCACCCGCTCTGAGGTCTTACCCCCTGTTCTCCCAGTATCCAGGGCCCCCTGGGCATGTACTGTGTCTGCGCTCTGGCTCGGATGGCTGGGGCTGGGTGCTCGGCAGTCCTGGGCTCCGTCTCCCTCCCGCTCTGCCTATTCTTCTCCCGCCGGGAGCTGGGGGGAGGGGCACTCGGGTCCCGCAGTCCGGGGCTTGTATCTTACCCCTTTCACCAGTCGCTGGGTTCTCACTGGTGTAGCTGCTGTCTGGCCACTGTCCTGCGTCTTCTGGTCTCTCTTTTAGGGCTAGTTGTGTTTGTTGTATTTTCAAAAGTATATATGTTTTTGGGAGTAGATTCCCACTGTCCTACTCACGCTGCCATGTTGGCTCCGCCTCCCAGAAATCTCTTGAATATAATCATGAGCAATTTTTTCCTGGACACATCTCCTTGGTCAAGGGAAAGAACATAAAAAATGAACAACTGAGACTACATCAAACTAAAAAGCTGTATATCAAAGCACACCATCAGTAGAACAAAAAGGCATCCTACAGTATGGGAGGATATATTCCAGAATCCCTGATTCAGAAAAAGACATGCAGCCCTATGTTTATTGCCACACTGCAACAGCCAAGGTATGGAAGCAAAATAACTGTCCATCAACAGATGAATGGCTAAAGAAGCTATGGTACATATACACAATAGAATATTATTCAGCCATAAAAAGAAAACAAATCCTGCCATTTGCAACAACAAATGGATCTAGAGGGTATTATGCTCATTGAAATAAGCCAGGTGGGTAAAGACAAATACCATATGAATTCACTTATTGTGGAGTATAGAAACAAAGCAAAAGAAATAACAAAATAGCATTATACTCATAGACACTGAGAGGTGACTAATGGTTACTATGGGTGAGGGTGATCTGTAGTGGGATTGTGAGGGGGAATGTTGAATCACTGTGATGTACGTTTGAAAATAAAATTTTAAAAAAGAATAAAAACAAAACAACTCCTTGATCCATGGGCTGCAGAATGGATGTTGTGTTAGCAGGCAAGAAAACAACATGAATCCCTGTATATTTCCTTCAGAACTCTTGGGTGACCAGGTGCATGTCAATTAGTTATATTTTGAAAGGAATCTTTTTATCTGAGCAGTAGGTCTCAAAAGTAGGCTTGAGATAATCAAGAAACCATGTTATAAACAGATATGCTGTAATCTAGGCTCTGTTGTTACTCCATTTATAGAGCATAGGCAGAGTGGATTTAGCCTAATTTTTAAAGGTCCTAGCACTTTGGGATGGTCATTGAGCTTTGGCGTCAATTTAAGGCACCCGCATCATTAGTCTCTAACGAGAGAGTCAGTCAGCCTGTCCTTTAGAGTTTTGAAGCCAGGCATTGAGTCTCTAGTTATGATAGTCCTAGGTGGCATCTTCTTCCATTAGAAGGCTGTTTGTCTACCTTGAATGTCTGTTGTTTAGTTTAGCCACCTTCATTAATTATCTTAGCTAGGTCTTCTGGATAACTTGCTACAACTTCTACATCAGCACTTGCTGCTTCACCTTTGATGTTAGAGGGACAGCTTCTTTCCTTAAACCTCATGAACAAAGTCCTGCAGCCCTCAGACTTTTCTTCTGCAGCCTCCTGACCTCTCCAGCCTTCACAGAATTGAAGAAAGTTGGGGCCTTGGCCTGGATTAGGCTTTGGCATAAGGGAATATTATGGCTGTTTAATCCTTTATCTAGGACACTGAAACTTCCTCCATGTCAGCAATAAGGCTGTTTTACGTTCCTATCATTTGTGTATTCACTGGAGTTGCAGTTTTAATTTCCTTCACTTTTCCTTTATATTCAGAACTTGATTAATTAGCAAGAGGCCTAGTTTACAGCCTTTCTCAGCTTTTGACATGCCTTCCTCACTAAGCTTAGTAATTTCTAGCTTGATTTAAAAGTGAGACATGTCATGTGTGACTCCACCTTTCACTTGAAGTATTAGAGGCTACTGTAGGGTCACTAATTTGCATAGCTTTAATATTGTGTCTGGGGAATAGGGAGACCTGAGGAGAGGTTGGGGATGGGGAAGGGCTGGTTGGTGGAGCAGTCAGAACACACTCATTTACTGATTATGTTTGCCATCTTATATGGGCTCAGTTTGTCCCGAACTATTACAATAGTAACATCAGAGGGCACTGATATGAGATCACTCTACCAAAGATTATAATAATGACATAGTTTGAAATATTGTAAGATTTACCAAAATATTACATAGAGACACAAGCAAATAGTGTTGGAGTAATGGCACCAATTGACTTGCTGCATGCAGGGGTGCACAAACATTCCATTTGTAAAATGTGGAGTACCTGAGAACACAGGAAAGCAAAGCTAATAAAATGTGGTATGACTATGTATATGATGTTTGCCTGTCTTCTCAAATAGTCTTGACTGAACAAATCCGTATCATAAAACCTTAGAACCAGTATTATGAGCATCAAGTATTACAGTGCAAAACATTCTCAAAAGTTACTGAAGTGAATAGATTTTTTTTGCTTTTTAAATTCCACTGTTTGTTTTTTAAAGGTTTGCTGCTTTTTATCAGTTCACAGTAATGCCGTTTTCTGTTGTCAGCTTTTACAAACCTATTTTTCTTTTCCTGTTAACTGCTTCTAATTTGCTTTTGGCTTATAAAGCGATAAAAAGAACCTTACTAGAATTTGCTTAGTGAGTAAATTCCTGGGACTTGGATGTGCATTTTGCCTGGAGCCCTTTTTCCCCATTGGCTTTGCTACATGTTGAGTTGTGTTATAGATGGTGAGATTGCTAGATAACTGAGTTTTGGTAGAGAAAAAGGTCATGGTATTTGAAGGGGAAAGCTATGTAGGTAAGAGCAGAATTTCTTACACCTGGTAAAGAAATGACAAATTTTATGGAGAATTCATTTTTTGGTTGACTAGTCTCACAGCATTTTATGTGTGCTCTTAAAAAATCACTGTGTCTGCTGTTAAATTTTCTATGGTGTTTTTTTTTTTCCCTCTGTCAGGTTCTTCAGAATAGATATCCCAGCCTGTTGGCAGCCACTGATCACCTGCTTGACATTTACATCCAACTTACTGGAGAGAAACATCACTCTAGGAGTGATAGTTCTGTTGGGTGTGAACAGGCACCCGAGGGAATTCCAGAAGCCGGAAGAGAAGACAAAAGACTAAGTCTTGAGGGAAGAGAATTGTCTCTAAGGTATTGGACTAAACACTTAAAATTTTTGAGTTGATATTTTAAAAACTGCTTCCCTGGAAATTTCTTACCAGCTAGAACTGAATGATTACAAGGGGTTAGGTTTTGAAATTAGCCCTCTGGGCTGCCTCTTGGTATCAGATCCCTTTTTCAGATCTCTAGTTACTCATTGGGAAGGCAATAAAATTTTAACTTTAAGGAACAGCTTTTAAAGCCCAAATTGGGAATAGTTACTGACATACTTCTTCACTGGATGCTCTTGTGTGATTGTAACTCCAGGGAAAGGAAATCCTGGGGCAAAGTACCTCTAAAACCGAAATCAGTCAAAGGGAGAAATAAAGTTTATAACCCGTTTATTGCTTACAAAGTGCAGTCCGAGGTGTCTCTTTCCTGCTGGGGCAAGCAAGCAAGCAAGCCTTCCCCCTCACCTCTCAGGTTCTGTAAGCCCTCAGTAGCCCAGGTAATTACGCATTGTTAAGGAGATGAACAGTTCTCTACCCCTGAGCAATGCCTGTTGATATGCAGATGAACTAAAGCCAGGCGAGATGTTCTAGAAATATTACAGTTACCAACAGTGACACCTAAAGACTATAGGGTCTTGCCCACGTATAGTTGGTTCTGTGCCTTTGCTGCCCATTCTTGATGGTCGTCTTGCCCTTTGAGAATTGAGGGCAGCTCCCTTAGTTTGCTCTGGGGTTAGTGGCTCACCTTTCCCTGCTATCTTGTCTGGGGTGGATGGGGAGAAGTGCATGATAGGTCACTTGCAGGTAGGGGTAGGGACTGGGACCACTCACTCTCTTTCTCCTGAGGCTGTTTTCTTCACATTGCCAGGAGAAAGGAGAAACTTTGTTGTCAGGTGTCCCCAGACTTAAGTAGACCAAATTGTTGTCTTTGGCCTATGGTCTTTTATTTCCTGGCTTTTTTTTTTTAAAGGGATCTACTGAATTGGTGTAATAGGATTGCCCATAGCTTTGACAGTCCATCCTCATCAGCATCATTAAATATTTTTCAAGAGGTAAGATGCAGTCTTCCTGCTTGTTTTCTCTGTGCTCTGCAAGGCTATTGATTCCCATTGTTATTTTGTCTCTTGGCTGCTATTAGAATTTTTCTTTTTTGTAAGTCCTACTTATTATCCATAACTAGTTAGAATTGAGCTAATGTTGCCTTTAAGCTAATTAGGCATAATAAATGTGTGAATAAATGTTTTGTAGTTTTTGAAGCAGGCTACTACTAATTTCAAATATGGATAGTTTGAGATAAAGACAGATACTGAAATTAAAAGTAAAATGAAAAGAAAATCTCCTAGGTGATAATAGTTTTTTAAAATATAACGTGTTTCTAAGATGTTTAGTTTTTATACCAATGTATAATTTCTTAGTCTCTTTAATAGATTTGTTTTTGTCTGATCCCTGTACATGCCTCAGTAGGGCTTTTCAACTTTAGTCCAGAGAAATTTATGTGGGGTTACAAAGTGTAATCTTGTATACTAGGTTTGGGAAAAAATGCGTTATGTGGGAGGAAAGCCCTATTGAATTACAGCTCTGCCACATTGAGAAAGGACAGAGATATTTATTCCTGGCTGGTTAAGAATAAAAATGGTACTGCCTGAGGATTTATGGGCCCTTGAAACATTGACCACTTTTGCTTATAAAGTGTTCTGGGTTCTGTCAGCTGTGATTGAGAGAATAGTGACCTGTTTTGGTTTGTGTTTGCTTAAGTTACTTGAAGTTGAAAGAAGCCCCATTTGGAGTGTACACTTAAGCTCACCTGAACCCTGAAATGTTGTGTGACAGTCCTGGGATCTCACTCTTCTCTGCAGTGAGCTCTCCTTCTTTTTGTACATCTCTCGTCTTACAGACACCTTTTTTGTACTTTTAAAGCAAAAGTAGCCTTGCTAGGATTCCTCTTATCTTCTGTAGTCTTTATTTTAGAATGTCATTGTGTGTGTGTATAAAATCACTTAATTGAGCTATAATTCACATGCCATGAAATTCACTCTTTTAAAGTGTACAGTTCAGTGTTTTTTAGTGTATTCACAGAATGACATAACCATTACCACTATTTAGTTCTAGAGTATCTTCATTACCCCCAAAAGAAACTTTGTACCCATTAGCTGTCATCCCCCTTTACCCTTCTGTGAATCCCCAGGTGACCACTAATTTACCTTCTGTCTATAGCTTTGCTGAATCTGGACATTTCATATAAATGGAATTATACAACATGTGACCCTTTGTATCTGGCTTCTTCCATTCGGCATATTATCTTCGTTAATCCATGCTGTAGCATGAGTCAGTACTTCATTTTTTTATGGCTGAATAACATTTCATTGTATTGATGTACCACATTTTGTTTTTCCATACATTTGTTAAAGGCTATTTGGGTTGTTTTCACCTTTTGGCTATTGTAAATAATGCTGCTGTGAACATTTGGGCACAAGTTTTTTTATTAATATAGAAGAAATATATATGTGTTGTTGAAAATGGGAAAATAAAGGAAAGCACAATGATAAAATAAAATGTCCCCTCATCCAGACATTCCCCAACACTGTTAACACCTTGCTGTATTTCCTTCCAGATCTTTTTCTATGCATATAGGCTTAAGAACTCTTAGTATATCCGAATCCCCCCTTTAAAGACATTACCTTGTTGAAGAGATCGGGCCAGTTGTGCAGAATGTTTCACCTTCTGGCTTTGTCTGGTTGATCTTTCATTGCTCTGGTACCCTTTGGTGTCCTGCAATTTAATACAGTGTGACAGTGAGTACCTGAAGTTAGTGAAGGTTCAGCTTCAGTGGTTCAGCCCTCCACAAGGTTGCCCCCGCTTTAGACTACAGCCACAAGTCTTGGGGACCATCTACATGCATTACCTACCAGCTATAAATTCAGGGGTTCTCATGAACTCCTTAGATTGAGTAATTGATTCACAGAGCTCTTTGAAAGCACTATACTTAGGATATAATTTACAGTTTTATTATAAAACGTATAACCTAGGAACAGTCAAATGAGGTGACGCATAGGGCAAGGGTCCTGAGCACAGGAGCTTCTGTTCTGTGGGGTCAGGGTGTGCCACCTCCTGTTACATCATGTCCACCAGCCAGGAAGCTGTTCAAACTTTGAATGTCCAGCATTTCACTGGAGTTGTAATATGTCACTGGCCATCTGATTGACCTATATCCAGCCCCTTTCTCCTCCTCAGAGATTGGGGGTAGAGCTGAAAATTTCAGTCCTCTAATCAGTACTTGGTCTTTCTAGCCTCTGCAGTTCCTCCCTTAAATTACTATTTTAAGAGGTGATCAAGAGTCACCTTGCCTAGTAGTAAACTCAAAATCCAGTCCTAAGGGGCTCTAGTGAATAACAAAAGACACTCCTCACTCCTGGTAATTCAAAGGATATTTGAAGCTTCTGTGTCAGGAATTTATCCGGCCATTGACAAAGACCAAATAAATTCTCTCCCTTTTTTTTGAATGCTTGCATGAAGTTTATTGATATATTTGGTGATGTTACAACCAGATTTGTTCTTTGTTTTGCCATGCTCACGGTGTCCTTTCCCTTGTCATTTTATTTCATCTTTCCCATAGATAGAAGTTTAACAAAATGCTTGATATATTCAAATTCAACTTTTTTAAGGCAGACTTGATTTTTGGTGGTGATATGTATTTATATTTCATTACATTAGAAGACATATATATGGTTGGCCCATTCAGTTGCTAAGATTGAATCCTGGATTAGTGTAATGACAATGTGGTCCCTTTATTGCATACCTGGAAATTCCCTTTACAGCTTGAAAGTAATCTTGTGTTGTTATTTACACTGTCTGAGAGTACCGCACCAACCATATACCTACTGATTTTGCCTGAATTTCAGGTTTACAAGATTTTTTTCTGTTTTTTTCTAATTAAGCAGTATTTTGATAACAAAGCCTCATATTTGTTTGTGTCCTGTCTGAATCATGCTGAAGCCCTTGTGTGTAGTGTTGGCATGTTATATGTATTTTCCTTAGTCCTTACAGGAATGGTACTGTTGGACGTTCCTCCTTTTGTTGCCAGAATAGTGGTGCTTTGCTATTTATTATTTTAAAAATCAGTTGGCATTTACCTTGGTTCTTTTAATAGGCTCTGGACTGTTTCACAGCAATGCTTTCTAAGCATACAAGCAAACTGAAAATGGCAGAAGTCATTGGAAGCAAATTGAACATTTCCAAGAAAAAGGTATATAGTGCTATTTTTACTTCCCCACTGAAAGGAAACTGGGATATTTAGCTTACTGGTGTCTGGTTGTTCCCTGGAACACTTCTTGCAATAACCGTCCCCTCTGTAACAGCTAGTAGTTTCATTGCTGCCTCCCATAGACATAGAGCTCTAGCTCCCAGGTAGGTTTTTCCATGTATTCCATGTATTCTTCTGCGGGCTTCCTTGTGTCCTGTATCACATGCGTGATTATTTTTCAGTGTTTTAATGAGCATGCTATTCTCTATGCTGTGGACTCACAACTGGAACTGTGTCTTAGTAACACCTTTGTGCCTTTATGCACAATTAGATTTTTCTGACTTTTTATTATTAGTATCTTAAAACTGAGAAGTTGAAAAGAATGAACACCCATACCATTACTTAGGCTAATTGCCATCATTGTTAATGTTTTGCCATTCTTGCTTTAAGTCAAAGTATGTATTTTTGGAGGAGATAGCCTTTCATCAGTGGTGTTGGTAACTTGAAAAATGTCTGGGGCTTATCTTGAGGCAGATAGCAGGTATTCCCAAGTGAATGATGACTTATATCAAGAACTGAAATAATTAGAGATATTCCTTAGGCTTCTGAAACTCGTGGGATGGTTTTGACCACAGGTAACAGAACACCTACTAAAAGGGGCTCAAACAACAAATATATTAATTATAGTAGGCAAGAGAAATGAACCTACCACAACAGGCTTAGATTGATCAATATTCATTCATCCATCCCCTTTGGTTGAAGAGGGATTTCCGTGAGCACTTTGCCTACTTATTCCTGCTCCAAATCTGAACAAAATCTGGGTTCTTTGGGTTATAGATAAGGATAAGAGAGGGAGTGGCTCTTGGGTAGATGTCCTGGGGCATCTGCCATAGCTTCTCTTTCTGCTTTGGCTTTAGTTGGATGTATCATGATTTATTCAAGTGACTGTTGCCATTATGTTAGAGAAGAAAGCATAGTTGAAAAAATAGTTGATTTTTTTCTCCATATCTTTTAGACGAAAAGATTTATTCTCTATTGGGATATGTTCACTCTCTATTGGGATATGTCAGTGTGTTCAATTTAAATATAGGCAGATACAAGCTTACTTGCAAAAATAAAAAGTACTGTTACCCGGGAATATTCATGATCAATGTTTTTGGAAGCATATTGGAAATTTGGGAAAATTTAAAAAAATTAAAGCTAACTCACCTATCTTAGAAGTAGAAGTCCTTCTTGGTAAAGGGCTAATTAGGGGCACAGTATGACTCTTGTATGAAGAGTACACAGAATTTTATTCAGGTAAAAATCTTTTTCCTCCCATAGGCTGAATTCTTCTGTCAACTTTATAAACCAGAAATTGTGATCAATGAGCTAGATGTGCGGGTTGGTCGAGTGCAGCTTCTACGGAAACAAAGTGAGGCTGTCCATGTACAGAGGTAAACAGGGTTCTCAGCTGATCTGAAAACTGGGGTTGTTAGAACTTGATAGACTGTGATCTTTTTGGTAAGCAGCCATGTTTTCCCAAAGTATATTCTGTGAAACTAGATGTTAATAGGTGAAAGAGATGATGAGGGTTATTGGAGGAAGCTTGGCACTAGCAAAGGTGTACTTTGGTTTTATTCACTATGTAGTGTATTTAGCAAAGTGAGCTTCACTTGGAAGTCAGGCAAGGGCCTAACATCCATCTGTTAATTCCTTGAAGTCTGAAATTAATGTTAGATTCTGAGATCTAGGTACCATTTATTAAATACTTACTATTACTATATGCTTAACATTGTGCTAAATGCTTTGCATATGTTTTCTCATGTAGTAGGTAAAATAATCTCATGAATTCCATATTAGCATCCTAGGGCTGCCATAACAAATTACCTAAGTTAGGTGGCCTGAAACAACAGACTTTTTTCTCTCAGTTCTGGAGGTAAGAAGTCTGAAATTGAGGTGTTGGCAGGGCCATGCTCCCTCTGAAGGCTCTTCCTGCCTTTTCCTGCCTTCCAGTCGCTCCCAGCAATCTTTGATGTTCCTCGCCTTGTAGCTGTATATCTCTGATCTCTGTTTCCATTGACATAAAATCTTTCCTTTTGAGTTTGTGTTTCTAAATCTCTCTTTATTAGGACACTAGTCACTGGATTTAAGACCCATCCTTATTTAACTTTATTTTATCTGAATTTAACTTTATTATATCTGCAAAGATCCTCTCTCCTTCCTTTTTTAAATTGAAGTATTATTGATATATACAATCTAATACTGGTTTCAGGCATACAACACAGTGGTTTAACAGTTACCCATATAATTAAATCCTTACCTCCATTAGAGCAGTTACTATTTTGCAGGTAAGGTCACATTCACAGGTTCCGGGTGGACCTCAATTTTGGGGAAGACTATTTTAATACCCAAATTTTACAGGTGAGGAAACTGAGGTTAGGTAATTTGCCCAAGATTACATAGCTAGTACAGATGATGTCTTATCTTATTTCTGTTTTGAATCTCCAGAGCCTGGTAAAGTACCAGATGTGTAAAAATACTCAGTGGTTGTAGAATGAATGAATTCTGCAATTCATATGTTCGGAGGACATCTCTTACAGTATGAAGATTTAACTCTGAATCATCTTCTCAGTCCTTGTTTGTTCATGCTAAAAAATCTGGTTACTCCAAACAACACTGAGAGAGGCTTGCAGACTGCTTCACAACTGCTTATCTACTGTCCACTTCCCAGGGAGAAGCTCACGTTTGCGGCTACGAGGCCGTCCTCTGTCCTCCTTGAACAGCTTGCTGTGTGTGTCAGCAAAGGGGAGACTGTGTTGCTGGTGGGAGAGACCGGGACTGGCAAAACCTCTGCTGTCCAGTACTTGGCTCACATTACAGGTGACTCCTAGAGGGGAAGCTCCCTGCCCGTGGGCACTAAACAGTACACACTGGCTCCCTCTTAACATTTTTTTGAAAATAAGTCCAAAGAATACTAGAGTTTAAAAAGTGCCACCACTCTGCTTTCTCTGAAAATAAGCACTGGAAATTTTATTCTCGGAAATAATGTAATGTTTTCCCTTGGAAATAACCACTGTTAACAGATTGGTGTAAACATTTTTCAGTTCTAATCTACGGTCCACAAATGCATATACATACAGATTTGGTTTTATTTTGAAACAAATAGAATTATACTCTGTGTATTGCATTTAGTTAAGCATATTGGACACCTTTATGGACCGAACTGCTTCATTTTAATTCTAATGGCTAAATAATACTCCACACTGGACATTTATTTAGTTCTAATTTCTAGACGTGGACTTACTTTTGTTGTTTTCAGTTATCTGATGCTGCAGCAATACTACATAGCAAATCTTGTACATACCTCTCTGGGTTAGGTGAAAATTTTGAGTGTTTAAGATAGCTGAAGATAAAATGCAAGGCTGAGAGGAAATGCACATTTAAAGATATGCCCTGTGTGCATGTCCACACATCCTAAAGGATCACACTGAATGTTTTTAGCCTTTACATTTTTGGAATGACCTTTTGCCCTTGTCTTTTTAAAGGCCACCGTCTGAGGGTTGTCAATATGAATCAACAAAGTGACACTGCAGACTTGCTTGGAGGGTAAGTGTGGTGTTATGTTTTTCTTATTATTTTGTGTTCACTGCTAGAGGTAAGAAATAGTGATATCTTTTAAAGCTCAGAACTAGCTTTGGGAAAATGTTCGAAGACGTGCATCCCTACCCCCACCCCAGCACAGTATTTATTGAGGAGCTCTTGAGTGTGTAGATGCTTCTCTTCATTGTAAAGACAACTTGCGGTTCTTGCTGCCAAAGATCATACTGGAAGGGGGAGGGAAAAAGAGACGGGTATGTAGTCAGCTAATAATTGTGTACATAGTTGTTTCAAGCATGCGTTATAGAGGCATAGTTTCTGAGTTAGACTCTCCTGCAGTTCAATTAAAAGTAGCTCTGCTTGGTGAAGTGTTGCTCTTAGGACTCCACTGTGGTCATTAAAATGCTCTTCATTCCTGGGGTCGTTTTGAGTATGTTAGTTTCAGTAACAATTTTAGTTTTTGCTGAAGGCGGTAGAACTGCTGGGTACTTTTGTCATATCTTATGTTGAGTGATATTGGGGTCGCTTAAAAAATCGTTAAAGGCATAAAATAATAGAATTTATTTTTCTTTTTTGCTCTTAATGGCATCTGCTGGAAATGTGTTCATTTATCTCCCTTTTTAAGGGCCACATTATGCTGTAGCAATATTTTTATTTTTACTCTTTCCTGCCCTCATATCACTTCCTTCTTGGGGTAGAGTGTTGTTTTGGAATCCTGTATCCTTTGGTGTTTTTCCTTTTTCTTACCCTCCCAGTCCATTACTTATATTCTTTCTGCTCTATGCATATCATTAATTATATGCTTACTTAATGCTTTTAAATTTATATTCTGTCTTAAAATCCATTAGCTGAGTCTTACCTCTCTTTTTCTCTAATTCAACTGTCACTTTATTTTTTCCCCAGTGATCTGTCTGAATCATTTTGATTTACTTCTATTTAGTTAATTGACAGTCTCCCCATTACCTTGTTGAGGTATTTGGCAATGTGTTATTGGTAATGTAGGGAACTTTTTATTTAACTAGGCATGTCTACACTACTTTGTATTTCTTTCTGTTCTGTATCTTTTTATGTTTTCTGTATTATCCTGTTAACTGTTCCTAACACCAGTGGCATTAATTTTACTAATTGAACATGGAGTGGGTCTGTGTCTTCTAATCATTTGTAGGATCATGTCAGCCACTGCAAGTAGTTTTAAATGTAGTGAGTACACAGGAATGCCTGTGTGCCCTGATACAATTGATAATGCAAAAAGGTCAGAATCTGAATATGAGAACTGGAATTTTGTCTTGGTGTCAAGCTTGGTGAAAAGAATATCTATTTTTTTCCTTTTTAGTTGTTTAACATCAGTTATCAAGAGAGCATTTACATATGCTTCAATTTTTGTATAGTTGGAAGTATGCCCTGTTTTCTATACTTCTCTGACATGACCTCCTTCCTTTAGCTCTGCTGCTGAGCTCCAGCCACACTGTCCTCCGTATTGCACCTCCCTGCTTGCTGTCCCCCCTCTGTGGCATCCCCTGCCACCCAGACACAAGTGGTGTAGTTTCCTTCACTGCTTGATTTAGGTCTCCTTCAAATTTCCACCTTCAACAAAGCCTTTTCTAGAATATCTAAGTTACCAGTACCTCCTTCACCCATTTGCCTTTTACTTATTTGGATTCAGAGTATTAACTACCATTTGATATTTATAGTAGATGTATTTCTTTATTGTCTCTTAAGAAAGAGCAGTTTACTCAGTGCCAAACACCTAACAATGCTCAGTAAATTCTTGTTGAATAAATGGAGTAAATATCTGTGCTAATGTGCTAATACTTACTAGTAAGAGAAAAGGAGTTTGTAGTTCTCTTATTTTTTCTCTCTGGAATCTCAGTATAGATGCTCAAGGCCCTGGTTTTTACTCATCTCATTGTTCCTCCCCCACACGCCATGAGTAAATAGCATCCCTGAGTTTTCTAATTGTGCCTGACTTTTCTGAAACATATTTTGGTATCATTTCAGTTCTCAAATTCTTTTTCTTAGAAATAAAATTTCTGTCATTGTCCTTAAATTGTAGTGTTTAGTATTTTAGGCTACAGAAAGCTGTATACTTGAGATTCCCCAGGAACAGTCAGTGCTGCTAGGGCAACTTACTTTTAGCTTGAGCAGTTTTTTGACCCTTTGCTTTATCAACCTCCATCCCCTGAATATTAAATACATTAATTTAAATGAATTAATATCCTAACTCCCCAGCCAGCTAAATCAAATGCTAAAGAGTAAGAGAGAACCTGAGTACTAAGAAATAAAAAGTTGAGCTTTGGGGTGGGGTACAAGGCCGAGGAGGCGGGGTGGCAGTGTCACAAGCTGTGGTATGTCTAAGAATTTTTTGCCGTACTCTCCAACCCAGTTGGTGTCTCTTTGAGAGCAATCCTCTCCCTCTCAACTGAGAAGACAGAGCTGAGTTCACCTTTCTTAAGTAGATCAATTTTAAATGTTGTTATATTTTTCTTATATCTTGAAAACGTTTAGGTCAATCTCAATAAAATATGGTTTATCATTAAGTTGCATATATCATGTTCCTTTAAACATGTTAGTAAAGTAAATGTCATGCCTTTCACTGCCCAGCTAGGAATTTTTTCATAATATTGTTAATCTGATACTAGTTTTTACCTTCAGTAAAAGGCCCTTAAAACACTTGGAGTGGAGGAAAGATTACAGCTTAAAACTTTAACACAGGTTTTTAGAGTATTTTGGGATTATTTTTGAATTTGATGAAATTTAGACCTATTCCTGTTTTCTAAGGTATACTTGCTAATTTCTGTTAGCTTCAGAAGTCTGTGAGTCACATTTACCTTTTGTTTCAGTTACAAACCAGTGGACCATAAGCTTATTTGGCTACCCTTACGGGAGGCATTTGAGGAACTCTTTGCCCAGACATTTTCCAAGAAGCAAAACTTTACGTTCCTAGGGCACATTCAGACCTGTTACAGGCAGAAACGGTGGCACGATCTCCTCAGACTAATGCAGCATGTGTACAAGTCGGCTGTCAACAAGGATGGAAAAGAGAGTGAAGCTGGTAAGAATGCAACCCAGATTGCTAGTGGGAGGGCATGAGGCTAGGGCTCAAGGAGCAGAATTAGGAAAAGAGTTTGGGTGAAGAATGAAGCAGTACAAAGTGGAGCTTTCTAAGACTTGGGGCAAAGGTGATGAATACGAAAGTATTGCTGTCTTGCCAATGGGTTCAGTCCCAGGCAAGTTCACTCTGGATTCAATGTGACCAAAGAAATGACAGTAGAACATTCTTGGGGTGAAAGGGTTATACCCAGCTTTATTTGCATGGTAGCAGGTCAGTCACTAGAATCCCATTTATTCAGAGTGAGTCTGCATGCAGCAAGCTGGTCTCTGCCTCTGGGCCTCTCTGCCCGCACAGCCATCCCCTGAGCCTTTCTGCCCGCACAGCCATCCTCTGGGCCTCTGTCCTCAGCACTGCCCCTACTCCAGCCTCTGCTCTGCTCTCCTGAGCCTTGCAGCCATGCCACCATGTCACCTAGAGCACTGGGCAGGGCTCTTTATAGAGAATCAATAATGACATATTGCCCACATGTGTGTAATGAGCTAGCCAACACTGGCCAGGTGAGAAACCTGGCCACAGGAACCTTCGTTTTATCCACAGCTGCTATTCCTGTGACTCTAGGCATGATTTACATAAAAACAGGTGATTGGTAATATTGATGTACAAGTACCACTTTGTGGTCAGTAAAAGTCGCATTTCCTTAGAAAAAGAGGTAATTTCCGTAACTGGATTCCACAGCCAAGGGGCCTTTGGTAGCTTCTTTATCTTATCTGTAAAATGGGAATAAGAGGAGCTACTTCAAAGGGTTGTTTGTGGGAGAAATGAGTCCAGTTATACATAGGCATATAACTGAACTGATTAATCTAGGGGCTGACACATAGTTAGTTTCATGCCAGTGGAGCTATTTTTTACACTTTTGTCTAAGGTGTTTGATTTTTGTGTGAGTTTTCTTAACTATGTTTTTTGTATATTTAGTTATATTTGTTACAACTCGAAAATGTGTGTTGAATTCCTGTCTTTATTTTTTTCTAGGGTTAGTCCTAAACAAGAAATGGGAAGCATTTGGTCTTAGACTAAGCCATGCCCAACAACAGATGAAAAAGACTGAAAATGCCCTATTGTTTGCATTTGTAGAGGTATTTTGCCTTAGTTATTTAGATTAAGGGAATGTTGATTTGATGCAAAATAGAAGTTTTAGGCAGGCTCCTGTTTTGTATTCTCTTCATGTTGATATTTTTAGTGCTTGCTGTTTAAAATTTAATATACACCTAATGAAATAAATAGTACTGGGGGGAAGATTTTGAAAAATATCCTTTATGGAAATTAAAAGGTCTTGACCAGAGCATCATTATTATTTTTGAAGTTGCAGTTGATGACAGCTAGTGAACTCTTTATGTTTTGTAGCTCTGTGTGTGTGTGTGTGTGTGTGTGTGTGTGTGTGAGAGAGAGAGAGAGAGAGAGAGAGAGAGAGAGAGAGAGAGAGAGAGAGAGAGGAGAGGGAGGGAGGGAGGGAGGGGGAGAGGGGGGAGGGAGAGAGAGAGAGAAGGTGGAAAGGATGGAGATTTGGCTCCATCCACTTTAGGCCCCATTTTTTATTCTAGCGAATGGGTAGCTCCACTGTTTACTGTGACCCTGTTGGAAGGATCAACTTAATGAAATGCTAATGACTTAAGCTTTCTTAATTTTTAAAAATTATTTCTGTGACCCTCTGGACCACACCCTTAAGGAGGTAGGAATCTTGCGATGGTGTTTGGTAAGAGATGAGGTCACTGAACCATGTGTCGGTCATTGTGGGAAATTTGGTCATCAGTGCTTAATCTTAATATGATTATTTCTAAAATAACCAGTTAAAATGTCAAAATAAGGTTTATACCTATTTCATGACTTGGCATTACACTGAGTTTAGTGCATTTGTTCTTTTGTCTTTTCAGTTAAATTTGTAGAAAATTCTTTGTTAGGATCATCATCATGAAAAGAGAAAAAGGAAGTTTAATAATTATAAGACAGTTTTTTTTTTGAGTGGATTGTAAGATTTCATTTTCATTGTTCTTGGAAGCATAACTCGAAGAGATAAACTTAGTAGAGATGAGTGAAAAATTCATTTTGATAATCTTCAGCTCTGAAAGGCTATGTATTAAAACTAGTATATACTCTTGATTTAGTCATATATCTGATCTTGGCACACTCACAACCTGACCCTATATTAATTTTGAGTGCTTTTTAATTACCATTTGGGTACATTTAAACATTTGGATATATTGTAAGATAACATTTACCTCACCATCTATGTAATGAGATGATTTAGTTTATTGCATCTCACTATTAAGTTCAAAGATTTTCTCTTGACCCTTTGGAACATTTTAAACAGTTAACTTGGCCTTAACTCTGGCACCCAGCTGGGGCCTTTGGTGTTTAAGGTGTAAGCTCTGTTAGTAGGAGAGGTTTGCCGTTGTTTTTGTTTCTAACCCTGCTTACATAACTGCTCCTTGTGACACTGTCTTTATTTGAAATGGATCTTAGCATTTTACTTGGTCTTCTTCTAGGGTACTTTAGCTCAGGCTGTCAAGAAAGGAGAGTGGATCTTGTTGGATGAGATTAATCTGGCAGCTCCAGAAACATTAGAATGTCTGAGTGGTTTACTTGAAGGCTCCTCTGGATCCCTGGTATTGCTAGATCGAGGAGACACAGGTAACATTTGACCCCCTTGGGGTTTGACTTGGTGCCAGGCCTTTTGGCCTCTTTAGAGTAAGATTCTTTGGGTGAGATGGATTACATGGGTTTCCCGCTGGGGTTAGTTCATTCCATAGATACTAATTGTTTTTCAAAGTCTTTTTGTTAGGTGGTATGGTAAATGCAAAAAATAAAATTATTTGTCAGAGTATTTGGGTAGTAGGTAATAATAGATATGCATGCTCAGTGACAAAATATATGCTGTAAGTAGATAATAAAGCATGAGTAATAGTGAACAATCACACAATAAAAGACAGTGGAATGGCAGCATAAGATTAAACTGTATACACAGGTCTGGAAATTGATTTCATGGGGTTTCAGAAAAGGCAAGGATGGCGTGAGTAGCCAGCACCAACCTTGCTGAGCCTGAGTTTGGTGCCCTGGGTTCTTTGGATTTAGATAGTCTTCCCCTGGGGACCTGTCGCTGATCACTTGATTGTTACAAGTTGTTGGTAATTTATAATTTTTTCTTAACAGAACCACTGGTTCGTCATCCTGACTTCCATTTGTTTGCCTGTATGAATCCAGCAACTGATGTGGGCAAAAGAAATCTCCCACCAGGAATAAGAAACAGGTGAGGGGCTATGCCTGGTTCTTGGAGACTTTATAAAAAGTTCTCTTTTTTATTGATTGGTAGTATTAACATAACCAGCCTTATAACAGTGCTTGCAATTTCTTGACCTCTGATAGAGGAATCTTTCTTGTCATATTCCTACTTTCTGTAGCTGGTAGAAGTAAGAAAAACTCCAGAACACTGCAGAATTTTTTCCTTTGCGTTATTAGTATGACACTTAATGCCTCATGGATACTGTTGAAAACAAATGTCTTTCTTCCTTCAAATAGCCTTGTAGCTATTGGAAGAACATCACATAAGGATATAACAGTGTAAGTGCATTTTAGAAAGAGTTCTCATGGATAAAGCTAATGATTTGTAGAAAGCCTTTAAAAATTTTTTTGTTGTTAGCTGTGGCTTACATGAACAAGGTTCTTAGTTGTTGGTGTTTTATGTATGTAGCATTTGGGAAAAGATAATTGACCTTACTTATTTTTGGTAACCCGTTGTTGAGTTTGATTTTCATATAGTGTTAAAATTTTATTAGATCCTCTCCCCCATTATAAAAGTAATGTAAAGTTCTTAGGAAAATTTTATGAACTGTGAGTATGTATTTGTCTTTGCTCCAAGTACTTGATGGTAACTACTTGCATGCATTTTTTTGTTACATGTAGTTATGGCCAAAAACATCTTCTGAAAATTAGGATAAATAAGTCTTATTTTTGTAACTGTTTCTTTGCAAGCACTATACATAGAGGACTTCATTTCATGGAAGCAGTAGTGGTAGGTTTTTGGTGACACATACATTATCTGTTATTATGACCAATATGTATCTCATTTTGAAAGACTTGTATTTTATACTACAAGGAGTTAAAATTTGAGTTTACATAACTTCTTCTGTTTGATATTTTTTTAATTGTCAGAGTAGCTATATTATTTTCATAAAAAGTGATTATGTAATAATGATTGTCTTATAGGTTCACAGAACTTTATGTAGAAGAACTGGAAAGTAAAGAAGACTTACAGATTCTTATGGTGGATTATCTGAAAGGATTGAGTGTGAACAAGAGTGTAGTGCAAGGAATCATCAAGTAGGTTCTCTTTATAAACTTCTCTGAACATAAAAAGATGCACCTCATGTGTATATATTTTTTTCTTGTTATTTCTAACTAGGGAAGACTGATGGAAGGAGTATTATTTAGATTTCTATTTTAAAGTTGGAACCACATGAGCTGCCTTGTATTTTCCTAAGGAAACTACATAGAAAGCTTATGAATCACTGCCTATGAAAGAATATGTAAACAATTAGTAATTCTCTCCTGATTACTCTGTTGTCACAGCTAAGATTTTTAATCCCTGGAGGACATGTGAATGTCTTTTATTTTGATCTATCTTGATGAAATCTTACTTTTTGCAATTTACATACTAGCTATGTGGGATATTGGGGGGAAATGTTGATACTGATTGAGTCAGGTTTGGAATTATAGGGGCTTAGCTGAATAAAATATAGAGTGATTATATGTGTTGGTGCCTTAATTTGAGTCTCTTTCCTCTGTTCTTTTGTATGCTGTGTGGAAAGGGTGTAATCTTTTGTGTCAGACAATCTAAATTCTAGTAGTGGCTCTGTCGAAATTAGTTTTGGCACATCATTTAGTTGATTTTCTTTGTCTTCTAGAAGGAAGTAAACAAAGTGTAAGTGGTTTGAAATAGGATCATATTAGTGTTTTGCTTTGCATTTTATGGTTCCTTATTTTTTATGCAAGTGCTTATTGAGTTGCCCAGGTGCTAGGGATATAGCTGTAAATACAAGAGGAGATCCTGGTTTTCCTCATGGAGCTTTAATTCTAGAGGTAAAGATAACCAGTAAATAAGGAGATATGTACTATAATATTAGGTTGTGATAAGTGAAGAAAAATAACATAAAGCAAAATGGGGGTTAGAAAATAAAGTTTGGAGCCCTGTTTTAAATAGATTAGTCAAAGAGGCAAAAATCCTTTGGAATGTTTCACCATACCACATCCGAAAATTGGAATACTTTTTGGTAGCCAAGAGTATTTGGACAAAAGTATAAACATATGTAGTTAAACTTCATAAAGCTGTAGATAAAACAACACAGCCAGGTAAAGTAGAGGCTTTTGTAAATGCTGATTGTACAAGTAATGCATGTTCCATGTATAAAAACCACTTCTGGAATGTAGATTCTTTCTACAAAAGAATGAATGCTAGATTGCAAAGAGGCATGTGAAATCCCACTTGGGCAAGAACTTGGATTTTATCCATAACACATATTTTGTTAACACTTGATCTTGTGGTAGGTGATCATGAATTTCATGAATTTTTAAATTTCCTGCACTTCATGTTTCAGTCTGAAACTTCTTCCATCTTGTCATCTTCTGGACTTCTAAAGTGTTTGGTAATGATAATAGTAATGGTTGCTGTATCTTCATGCTTTTTAACATTTTGCTATTACTGATTATAGCCATATCCATACCCTTTCAAAACACCATGACTTTTGTTTGCCATGTTCTTACCCACCACCGCTATAGGTTACAGAGGGACTTGATTTGCCCATCATATTCGAGCTGACTCTGAAGCACTGTTTGGACTCAGTATATTCTTTCTAAGGGCCTCTCATTCAGCATCTTGTTAAGAATCAGAAGTTTCTCTCCTCTCTTCTCTTTCTATCTTAAAGGAAATTGATAGATCTTCATTGTATTATTTTGAGAGAGAGCCCCTGAATGTGTGAAAAATAGACTTAAAACAATGTCAGAGATTTTGATGTGTGCTCTAGGAGCTTATGTGTATGGTTGGTCATCTTCTCTATTAAATGGCTTTTAGACCCTCTGTAGAGAAGTAGGAACAAGAGTAAAATAGTGTATACTTATTCGTTAGGAAAATCGCCTAAACTGCCTTCACTTTGTAGCTTCTACACAGCTGTGCGGAAAGACTCTGGGACAAAATTGGTGGATGGAACTGGCCATAGACCTCATTACAGCCTTCGGACTCTCTGCAGGGCCCTGCGATTTGCAGCATCTAATCCGTGCAGCAACATCCAGCGCTCACTCTATGAGGTCTTCTAAAGTCTATGTTTGGCTAGGGGGTTGGGTGGATGGGCTCCCCGTAGAAGAGAGGGTGGTAACACATTTGCCAGCTGTGCCAGTTTCCTGTTCTGTCTGGTTAGTCCAGAACATTTTATACCAGAGAAACCCTAACCATTTGCTACCACTATACCACATATTAAAGTGATATGATGATGTTCTGGTAATCAGCACCACCCACACAGTTGAATTTTGTTCCTGAAAAAAAAAAAAAAGCCTTTTATTACAGAAGGATAATTAGTGTTATTCATATTTGTGGCATTTTTGTTTTTTTTTCCTAGGGCTTTTGTTTGGGTTTCTTAACACAGCTTGACAGGGCATCACACCCAATAGTTCAGAAGCTCATTTGTCAACACATTGTCTCTGGCAATGTTAAAAGTCTGCTGAAGCAGGTATGTTCTTTTTTGATTTTTGGCTTGTTTAACATAAATGAAAGGCTGAATTACTGTATTTTTGGGTGTTGGGTTTTTTACAGAACTTGGTTCTGATTATAAAAGTAAACTGTTCTAAAAAAATTATAAGTGTTGGACAGTGTTTCTCATTTGAAAATTTCCACTAATCCTACTCTCTGGGGATTTTAACCCTGTATAGATAGTCTTTTCCATCTAAGTTATATATATGTGTTTTATTTTCTTATATGTTTAAATTCTGATATTTGTGTCTGTGTGTGAAGATTTGTCAAGGTAAATTCTAATACACATCTAATGTTATAAACAGGGCTATCTCATAAGAAGTTTCCTTTCTGTAGTTTCCTTTTTAGCCTGACTATATCCTGAACAGAGATTGCTGTGATATGCTTTCTAGTGGTTACATAACATTTCACTGGATGCTTTTACCATAATTTATGTACACACTTCATGTCCAGTTGATAATTGGACTTATTATATTCAGCCATTTCAGTTTGATAGAGGAAATTACAGAATAGCATGTGTGTGTGGAAAATGGAAGTTATCACGGCCAGGATCCTCACCTGGCCCTAAGGTACTTAACCACTATGCATGTGCAATGCTCACAGGCTCTGCTTGCACATATGTGGGCAATGACTTGTTATTGACTCTATAAAGAACTCCATCCAGTGCTTGGGGCTGCGGGGCTGCAGGAGAGCAGAGGCTGGAGTGGTGGCAGCTCCCAAGAACAGAGGCAGAGAGGCCTGGGGGCAGAGACTGGCTTGCTGCATGCAGACTTGCCCTGAGGAGTGGGATTCTAGTGCTCTACTTGCCACCATGAGAGTAGAGCTTGGTACAAACCCTTCTCCACACTACGTTCTGTTGTTGTGATTAGGTCTCACCAAACCCAGAGTGAACTTGGCAGGGACTAAATCCCACCCCAAGACACTGGGAGTGAAAGAGTCTGAGAAACTGGCTCACCAAACTGGCTTGTTTTTAAGTGAATTGCTTGTTCTTTAGGAAGAGTGACTAGAACTTGCAGGTACTTTGGATCAGTGTGTTTTCCTTTTTAAAATGTATCAACACATGAATATGTATTTTTGGTACACTGTAAAACATTGAGAAAAGACTCAAACTGCATTTGATTATCCTAATAATTCTTCTCCACTTGTTCATTTTGTGTGTGTGTTGCTCATGGTGTTATACATGATGGAGACTGACAATGCTTTTGTCCCTACTGTTTCTCAACTCAGCTGAGGAACTATTAGAGGTGGTGCCTAGAATTGTAGTTTCAAGTCAGAGGACAAGGTATTCTAGAAGAGCGGTTTTCCAAAGCTATAGATCTGACCACTGTTTGACCATTTTTTATTATAAATTTGGCAATTTTGTATAAATCAACTTAATTGCCACTGTATCTTAATAGATTAGTTTCTTTGGAGAGTCGCTTTTATTTTTAATGTCTTCTAAGGGATCCAGAATGTAGTAATGCAAAGCCCCACTCCCTCAGTAAAATATTGGTCCTGTTTTTGGGAATGTGATTTATGTGAAATACATGGTTTTGACCAAAATACTTCCAGAGTGGAAATTGCGGTTGGTGAGAGAACTGAATCATAAACTGTCAGAGAAATGATTTAGATTAATGTTTTCTTCCCAAACCCATGTACCCGCATGTGAATTTTAAAATCCATACATGTCATTTTGTTCTCATTTCTCAAAGTAATTTTATTTGCATATTTCACTGATGGGTTTTGTTGTTGAAAAGCATCCAGAACAAGGCAGCGTTCTTGGTGGCCACCTCTTTTCCTACTTGACACCCCTCTCTGAAAGAATGCTGTGATTGTCATCTGACTGTGGGTTGTTTTTCTAATTTTTGTCTTTTTCAGCCTATTCCAGAACCTAAAGGAGGTCGACTTATCCAGGTTGAAGGCTACTGGATTTCAGTGGGAGATAAGGAACCGACAATAGACGAGGCATACATCCTTACATCTTCCGTCAAGCTGAACCTGAGAGACATAGTCCGAGTGGTCTCTGCTGGGTGTGTAGACCTTGTCTCTTGCTCAGGGCACTGATGACATTCTAGTCTTACTTCCTTAGGTTTCATTGCTTTATTGTTATTCATTGGCTAGGTTAATAATTGCTTTCTAAAATCAGTACCGTCACTTTCCTCTTGGCCCGAAGCATTGTTTCTAGTTATACCTTTCGTTGAAGTGATACAGATGCAGCTTGTTTTGCTTTTCAGGATTTTGCTGGTGAATACTCACTCATTATTTGTTAAATGTCCCACTTACTGTTGCTCACAAGAAGTGCCTGAGAGTTTGGAATTGCTTTCCTCAGTATTTTCTGAGGAACTCTTCTGTGCTTTAAGAAACATTCCATTAGTAGTGCCATAGGTATATAAAAATATATACACTTTTTTTTTATGGTGATGTTAAATGATATAGTCATTGTTTTTTAAAACTACTTGAATTAACTGGTTTCTGTTTTTCTTCTAAAATTTCTGTTTTGGCTGATCTTTTAAAGAACCTATCCAGTGCTGATTCAGGGAGAGACATCAGTTGGTAAAACCAGCCTGATCTGGTGGCTGGCTGCAGCTACTGGTAACCACTGTGTGCGTATTAACAATCACGAACACACGGATATTCAGGAGTACATTGGTTGCTACACATCCGATTCCTCAGGGAAGCTTGTGTTTAAAGAAGGTAGGCTGGTCATTCTGTTCCACGGGTGTACGCGTTCATTTTTTTAGGCCCATTTCCCCAAGGAATCAGTTGAGGCACGTGGACCTCTGCCATTGTAGTTGGTTTTTCTTTCTCTATGAGCTACTTGGTGCTTAAAGGGTAACGATTAAGGGTCCAGGTTCCTTTGGGCCCCACTAGTCTTGTCAGCCTGTGCACAGGACTAGGGCCAAGTTTTGAAGAGTACAGTGGAATTTTCTAGAGATTCAGAAGGATGGTGTGAATGTTGAATAGAAGGGAAGCTGAGAATTGATATGAGACTCTGGTAATTTAAATGAAATTAGACTACAGGAGAAGAAAGCAAGTTGGAAATATGGTATTTATCAGCCTTGGCTTCCCTTCTGCAAAATAAAAAGAGGTTGTGTTAATTGAAGATTGTGCTTTTTGAATATTCAGCATCACAAGTTATTTTGGGGCATGAGTAACTGTAGCAAATCATTTGCTTTGAAATTTAATGATCATCTAGGATTTGTTGATTTGTATATAACATTTTTAAAAACTTTGGGCTAATTTATGCACTAATTCTGTTTATTTCCTTCAAGGTGTTCTTATTGATGCTATGAGAAAGGGCTACTGGATTATTTTAGATGAATTAAATTTAGCCCCTACAGATGTGCTCGAGGCCCTGAACAGACTATTGGATGATAACCGTGAATTGCTTATAACAGAAACACAAGAAGTTGTTAAAGCACACCCTCGCTTCATGCTTTTTGCTACTCAAAATCCCCCAGGACTGTATGGCGGCAGAAAGGTGTGTTGCATTTGTCCCCTTACTCCCATTTGTTACTGCAACAAGTAGTAGATCTTTTTTGAAGTAAGACTGAGGTGTGTTTGCATCTTTTGAAGGGTTTTTCTTTTTGTGGTGAATAACAGATTTTGGAATTAGGGAAATACATGAAAAGGCTCCTTTTGTCATGTTTTTTTCTGTGTGTTTCCTAGGTGCTCTCCAGAGCCTTCAGGAATCGGTTTGTGGAATTGCACTTTGATGAATTGCCTAGCTCTGAGTTGGAAACGATCTTGCACAAGCGGTGTAGTTTGCCACCCTCCTATTGCAGCAAGTTAGTTAAAGTCATGGTGGACCTTCAGGTAGTTCAGCTCTCCATCACTTAATTTAGTTACAAATGGAATGTGTTGATTAGATTTGGTGATCAAAAAAATTGACAGCTTCCTTGGGTAGAAATCGTCCATCCATTTATTATTTTTCTCAGAGTAGGGATCTTACCTTTAAAACATTGTAGATTACATTGGGACGTTTTGTTTAGGTTGGAATTTGGCATTGACAAACTGCAATTTTTGTTTCTTAAATGAGTACAGTCCTTGAATGGGCATAACTAAGGAGACCTTTTTTAGTTTAGCTCTCTTATCAACCCTGTAAAGTTAGGTTTTTTTTTATATCATTAATTTTATAGGATTAAAAATGTTCTTTATCAGAATTATACACTGTTAAATTACTTTCTAGGAGTCTAATAATAACACTACTATAGTAGTCCCCATTATTGGATTAATTTTTCTGAGTGTTTGCCACCATTTGTATTATTATATATATATATTCATAATTTTTTCTATATGGCATATGAGATGTAAATCCATTGTTTATCCTTGCTTATACATGGATTTGAACATTTTTCTTCAAATGATTACAGTCCATTTATATATTTTTAAAAATTAATCTTGGTGGAATGAATCATTTTTATGGGAGCTTAAAATTTATTAGGAATTTTATATACATTGTATTTTATGCTTGCCATTGCCCTTTTTCATTTGTGTTGATACTTTAATAGTCCTATCGCAGAAGTTCTTCAGTGTTTGCTGGAAAGCAGGGCTTCATCACCCTTCGTGATCTGTTTCGATGGGCTGAAAGGTACAGATTGGCTGAACAGACTGAGAAGGAGTATGACTGGCTACAGCATTTAGCCAATGATGGTATGCTTTCAGTCAAATGCTCTCTCAACTGTGATGTTTTGTCAAATACGAAACTTTTTTGTTAAAAAAAATGTTGCCCAAATTGTGGTCAGTATATACGTTTTACTATGTATTACAGAAATAGAGCCTTTCTCCATCAGGTCCCAACCACCTTTTCAAGGGATCCTATTTCTGTAGGTTTCTGTGTTAATGTTTCTTGCTAAGATTTTCTCACTCTGCTACAGGAAACCACAGGTGTCAGGACATGGCACAGTGCCTTTAGGAGTTTAAGCATGTGGTTGGTGGTGTCTTGGGAACTATTCATCTGCAGTGTCGGTGACCGTGAATGATCATACTTGTGCCTTAGAGACATGCAGAAAACTGATAGATAGTATCAGAGTTCCAAGAGAAGGCGGTTAGGTCATCTGAGACCCAGGATTGGTCATTTTGGTTTAATCCATGGAAAGAATTTATGTGTTCCTTTCCATGATAGGATAGGAAGCATTTCAGAATCTTTTGATTTGAAAAGTGCTGATGAGTCTTTAATGGGGTGGTTAATAAGCAAAGAGTAAATAAAACTACCCATGAGAGTTGTGTTTTTCCCTTTACTGGTAAAGAATAGATAAGAGGGAAGCACACGCTTTTCTAGAAACTTTTTTACCAAGATATAACATCCAGTCCAGTGGGTGGGGGTGCTCTGTTATTTATATACAGCTCAATATATGTTCACATGTGTATGTACCCATGTAAGTCATCACTTAGCCCAATATTTAGAGTATTTCCAGCACCTCAGAATATTACTTCATGGCTCTTGCCAGTTTTCATTCTCCTGGAGATAATCACTGCTCTGACATCTGTCACTGCTGATAGATTTTTGCCTGTTGATTCATCTAAATAGAATGCAGTCTGTACTCTTGGGGTCTGGCTTCTTTTCACTCAACCTGATGTTAGATTCAGCCATGCTGTTATGTGTATCGGGACTTCATTCTTCTTTTATTTATTTTTTATTTTACTGTGTTGTAACTCATTGTATGGGGATACTCTAATATGTTTATCTGTTCTCTTGTTGGGGGACATTTGGATCATTTCCACTTTTTAGCTAGTATGACTGAAGCTGCTTTGAGCATTCATGTGTATATCTTTTGGTGCATATGTGTGTTCGTTTGTGTTTGGGTCTACCTAGAAGTTAGATTGCTGGGGCACAGGGCAGGCATATGGTTAGTTGTAGTAGGTACTTCCAGTTTTTCCAAAGTAGTTCTTCAGATTTCCTCTCTGTTAATAGTTAGTGAGAGTTGCTATTGCTCCATATTCTCAACAATCCTTGGTATTGCCACTAGACACTTGACAGTTCCTCATTTTTCTTTTTTTCAAGGTTTTATGCTTCTGGCAGGCCGAGTCAGAAAGCAGGAGGAGGTTAATGTGATTCAAGAAGTCCTTGAAAAGCATTTCAAGAAAAAACTGTGTCCTCAATCCCTCTTCTCCAAAGAAAATGTTCTAAAATTGCTGGGTGAGTGGGCCACAGTACCCAGAGGGGATGAATTGAGTTGTACTCATATTAGAACCTAAATATTATTCTACTTTTGATAGGTAAACTCTCTAGTCAGATATCCACATTGGAGTCTAAGTTCAAACACATCGTGTGGACCAAGGACATGCAGAGACTGGTGATGCTGGTGGGAAGGGCGCTGGAATTTCGTGAACCAGTGCTGCTGGTTGGAGATACTGGGTAAAGTTCTGTGACTTATTATGAGGGTCTAGTTCAGTTCCATAGGGTTACTTGAGTTCTCTCTAAAGGACTCATCAGGAAAGCAGTCCTCATTTTTTTCTTTTTCCTTTCTTCCCTTCCTCTTTTTTTTTAAGACCCTAGGGTTCTATTGTTTCCTCTACTTCCAAACCTTTGTGATGGAAAAGAATAATTTCTTGGTATTATTATCACCAGGGCTGTATTTTCCTATTTAATGCTTTTAAACAGGGGCATTCATCCTATAGATGTGTAGAAGTGAGCAGCAGAAGAGCTAGTGTCTCTTGGAAGTCTATAAAGGTTGAGTTTCTTTCCCATCCCTTGGTGGTGGTTGGTAGAAGTAGAAAAGGATGGAATTCATGCAATATATGCCATTCTGGATGAGGAACTTGGTAGGGGGCTGTTGTTTTGAGGAAGGGAGCCCTGAGCCGGGAGTACAGAGGTCCTGTGTTGGCCATCAGAGTCTGCTGCTACAGTGACCCTTTTTGCTACAGTTTGTTGCTGTGTATTTAGAGTTCATGCTCCTTGTTAATCTGGTGTGTATCATTCACAGGTGTGGGAAAACTACTATCTGTCAAGTGTTTGCAGATTTGGCAAATCAGAAATTATACTCTATCAACTGCCACTTACACATGGAGACATCAGACTTCCTGGGGGGACTGCGGCCTGTGAGACAGAAGACAAAGGACAAGGTTTGTCCAGTAGCAAATGAATATATGTGTTCATTCATTTGAAGCTGATTCTGTGCATGAGTCCACTGTGAGATTTTGTTCATGGTGGTGTTTTGATTCTGGGTTTGACACCTACCTTATCTTCAAATTTTCACTGGTCTGCAAGGAGCCTTCATGAGCATCCTATTGTGCGGGTCTGTCCCTTGTTCTCAGACGCTTCACTCCAGCAAGTGTATTGTCTTGAGGAGTCACCTGCCCTTTAATTTCACCCTCTTCTTTTCCAAATTGTAGGAAGAAATTGACACATCAAGACTCTTTGAGTGGCATGATGGGCCTCTGGTTCTGGCCATGAAGGAGGATGGCTTTTTCCTCTTAGATGAGATCTCACTGGCTGATGACTCTGTCCTGGAAAGACTCAACAGGTACATGCATAAGAGGTTTGCCCTGTGTTTGATGTGTTTGCTGGTCTGGTTTTTATAGATATTAATTCTTGTGCGTGGTAATGTACCTCGTAGGTGCATAGTAAATGTTTGAAAATGATAATGAGTTAATTGCTTTTTTTTTGGCTTTAGCACAGAGGGTCTCCTTTAAGAAACCTAGTTTTTCTGTTTTTCTGTCCATAATTAGAAAGATGGGACTGTGGGGTTTGTAGGGTTAAAACAAATGAGCCTGAGTTAAAATTCTTTAAGGTAAACTATATGGCCATTATCTTAATTTTTGGAAAGAATTGAAATCAGAATTCTAGATGTTATGTCTATAAGGCCTTTCCTCTCATCAAAAACTCAGACCAATATGAATCTTGATATATTTTTTTCTACATTGAGATAAAATTTATATATCACAAAATGCACCAATTTAAGGTATAATTCCACAAGTGTTAGTGAATTTAATGAGTTTTGCGACCACCATAATCCTGTTTTATAACATTCCCATCCCAGTTTTTCAGTTTATCTTTGACACCATTTCCTGTTCCAAGTACTGATCCACTTTTTGTCTCTAAATTTCTCTTTTGGGGACATTACATATAAATGATCTCTTCTCTGACTTTGCATTAATATTTTGAGATTAATCCATTTTGTGGCCTGTTAGCAGTAGTTTGTTCTTTCTGATTCCTGATAGTCTTTCATTGTGTAGGTGTGCTGTGTATTTTATCCTTCACTTCTTGATGGTATTTGGGTTGTTTCCATTTTTATGACTAACACTGCCATAAACATTTGCAGATGGGACTTTTTTTTTAAACAAGTGCCTTAACAGGGCATAAGTAGAAAAGGGAATTCTTTTTCTTTTGATCAGACATACTGTGTGATCAGAAGAAATTGGGACAATGAGTCATTTAAAAATCTGTGGTGGGAAACTTTAACTATTATGTAAAAGCTCATCAGAGGAGATAAATTCTTTTTTCCCTTCAAAAGAACTTTGAAGACCACAAAGATGAAAGAATATCTCTGCCTTGTATAATTTCATATTCTCCAATTTTTCTTCCAGTGTCCTTGAAGTGGAAAAGTCTCTGGTATTAGCTGAAAAAGGTAGTCTAGAGGACAAGGATAATGAGGTAGAGCTGTTGACTGCTGGGAAAAAATTCCGTATCTTAGCAACCATGAACCCTGGGGGTGACTTTGGAAAAAAAGAGGTAAAACTGTGTTCCTGAAGCATTTTTTTTCCCCTGGTTTTTCACCTCACCTCAGTGGCACCTATAAATGGAGTATGTAGAAATGCATTTAGAATTTTATGTTAGGTAAAAAGTGGCTAAAGGTAAAAGTCCAGAAAAATATTTTACAATATTTCATCTGTATACTTGAAACCCGTATAAGATTATATATCAAACTACAATAAAAAATAATAGTAATAATGAATGAATGAATGAATAAATAAATAAATAAATAAATAAATAAAATTACTATAAGGTTGAAAAATAATTGACAGATAAACATTTCCTTATTTGACATTTCACTTTATGTGCATGAAATTTAATTGTTTCAGTCACTTTGCCCAGTTTTTACATATGTTCCATAATGGATTCTCACAAGAACTCTGTGTGAAAGTTATTTTCTTACTTTATGGATGAAGAAAGTTGAGACTGAAATTAAATCTCCAGCTTTGTTTTCATAGCCAACTCTCATAAACATGAGTATGGCTTTATGAGTGATTTTTTAAAGTAACAAAAAATCACAGCCAGGAACCTCTTCCAGTTTTGCAGGTGGAACATGTTCTCCCAAAGGTTATGTAGGCCACTTGGGTTCTTGGTAAGAGGAAAGGGTAGAGGGGCTATCAGGATCCAGCCAGGCTCCGACCCCCTGAACCCTGCGGCTTTCAGGCTCGCAAAGCCCTTGGTGAACTCTCAGTTGTGTGTGTGATCCTGGTCTGTTATAAAGTTGGGAAAAGGGTAGCGTGGTAGTAGGTCAGGGACGATGCGAAGAAATAGGGGTTGATTGTGAATGAAAGTGGTCAAGATTGTTGGTAACCTGGTGGGTGCCTGGAATGTGAATGTGATATTTTGGGGCTAATTTTCTTCAGTAGCATAAAAAAAGAGATTATCAGTATGTGCTTCAAGAAATGTTCTGAAGAGAAGAAATAAAATATATCACAGTTTTAAACAAAGTATGAACTGGTTCCTTGGCAAGTGGAAATTGCGCAGAAAGATCTGATTTCAAGATTGTGTGTGTTAACTTGCCTGTCAGGTTACCTTAAGTTTTTCTTAGACAAAGATTGCTAACTCTTACCTCAGGGAGAGCTACCATTTAGTTTTACATGCTTAGCAAGCAGAGCGAGGTAGGATTCTGAAGACCAGAGGAACTACTTGTCAAGGATGGCGACGAGGTGCACTCACACATGAGTGAGGACGGGCGTTCTAGTCCTGCTGTGGTAGGTCAGAGAGAGACAGTGGCTGGAGTTCATTGTCAAGTAAAAGGAAAGTGAATTAGTCATTACATGTGTGTGGCATTGTAAACACTTGTGAGTTAACTGACCTAGGGGAAGGGTAAGAAAGGTAAGAGGAATGCAGACAGGGCAGAGGCCCTCAGACTGGAGGCATAAATAGCTCTTTGCTATTCCAGAAGTAAAATATCTACCACCTTATGATTTCCCTTCCTGTGAGTTGCACAAAAGTCTTCGCCTACTTCAGACAGTGCTTCCTTATGAGAAGATAGCTTTTATTTTCTCTAAAACACTGCTTATGTAATTGAAGGTAAAAAGGGCCTCTGCTTAGGTCAAAGTACTTAGGTTTGGGAGTCACTCCCTCGGACTGGAATCCTACCTGCACCGTCTATTCTCTAAGACCTTGAACTTCTGTACCAAGTCTATAGAGAAAGTGAAGGCAACTCCTGCTTGGCGGGTATGGTGAAGATTCATGAGGTGACATATGGAAGGAGCAAGGCAAAGTAGGTTTCAATAAATCAGACCTAGTAATAGAGGTCACAGAAGCAGCATCTGGCACTTGGCAGACTCACAGCTAATGTTCTTTGAAAGGATTTATTTTCTAGCTTTCTCCATAGGCATTACATTCATGTTGGATTTTGTGTTCCTTATAGCTATCTCCTGCCTTAAGAAACCGGTTTACAGAAATATGGTGCCCTCAAAGCACTAGCCGAGAAGATTTAATTCAGATTATCAGCCGTAATCTTCGTCCTGGATTGTCTCTGGGCAGAATAGATCACAAAGGTGAGAGTTTCAGTTGTGTGGTTGGGTGGTTAAGGGTGGAGGGGTGTGTGGACTGGGAGTGACGGGTGTGATGTAGGACACTATGTGTATGTGTGGGGTGTTATAAAGAGGAGAGAGGGAAATGGAAATAAAACAGATCCAAGGAAATATGCTGGTCTGCGAACTTCTGTTGAAGTGTTTGTTCTTCACATCGCCCTCTTCACCAGGGTTATTAAATTCTAGCTTCCTTATTTCACTTGTTGGTCATCTTTATATGAGGTATACTTATTTAGCTAAAGGTGAAGAAAATTTGGTTTGAATTTAGTCATTACCTCCATTGCAAAATGTTTAGAATTTTAAACTGCATTTCATTAGTTGTCACCAATGATTCATTAGTTCACTTTATTTAAAAATTTTTTATTGTGAAAATTTTCAAACATAAGTAAAATAGAAGAGTAGTACTAAATAACTGCCATAATCTAGATTTAACAAGATATCCAGTAAGAGTCAAAATATTTATTATGTGTTTTTTTAATTGAACCTAGATTGCTTTGATATATGTATGTTTAACTTTTTTATTGAAGTATAATTGACATACATTTTTTTAGGTGTGTAACACAGTGATTCAATATTTGTATATATCATAAAATCACCATAACAAGTCTAGTTAAATCCCTCACCTTGATAAATATATACATCTTTCATAGATATCAAATGAGGTAAATTTAGAACCCAGTTCTGGTTCCAAGCCTTGGTACATAGTTTTTTGGATCATTTCACTTCTTTCTTGAGGAACATAAAAGGACATCTGGTTCTTTGAGATTTGGTTCATGGATAT
Organism: Manis pentadactyla; assembly: GCF_030020395.1. Taxonomy (NCBI): domain Eukaryota; kingdom Metazoa; phylum Chordata; class Mammalia; order Pholidota; family Manidae; genus Manis; species Manis pentadactyla. The sequence continues at coordinate 93,267,861 of NC_080030.1, read as the reverse complement.
GTTCAGCTTTTAAAGGTACCCTGAAGCACACCTTCAAAAATAGGATAGGTGCGGATGGCAGCTGCATGGAACCCAGTCTCACCTATGGTGTGTCAGGAAAAATTGGGTCGCTTGTTTGAGCAAAGACTTCCCACATTGTACTTCCACATTCACAGGTATACACAGTTCTTCGTGAAGAGCTGGAGTTTCCAGGCCCCACCAAATATTGGAGCCACTCAGTAGCACAAACTAAGCCTGTGGTTCTCTTAGTCACCTGGAGAATTGTAGCAATGATGCCTCCTGGGCCTCACACCCAGTGTTTCTGATTCAGTCAGTCTGAGTTCGGGGTGTAAGAATTTGCCTTTCTAACAGGTTCTCAGGTGATGCCAGTAATGTTGGCAATTTGTGGCCCACACCCAGAACTTCTGCCTTACCTTGGTTGTGTGCTGTTTACAATGCTGCATGTATTATGAAAATTAGAGTAAAAGAAGGAGGAGAAGACAGACATTATTAGGCAGGCATGGTTTGTCTTTAGGCTCCATGTTGGGGCTGGATCTCCCAAGGACAAAAACCTTGAATCTTACTTTTCTGTTATTTGGATTGTGGTAAGAATGGCAGAGGATGCAACTGCTGTTACACTGCATGTTTGCCCCATGTGGGCTTCATGTTTAATTGAGTAAACAATTTTGCCTCCAGGCAGTAAACATTGTGACCTCTAGGACGTACCTCTGATCTGAGCCTCGCTGTTTGTCCTTAGGAAACTTGTTTATTTCAAGTTTGCTGCCAGTTTGCATGGCAACAGCTTTGCTGGGGAGGCATTAGAGGTCCCACAGGAGCATGTAGAAGGGAGCAGTGGCTTAATAATTTATGTCAGTTTTATCATCTGGAAATGGATCAGGTTGGCACAGTGTAAAAACATGTTTAAAAACTGCAAAGTAAAACAGGAAGCTAGACGTGGCCTTTTCCCCAGATTTGCTTTAAAGATATTTAAGATTTAATGAGCTTAATATTTTAACTGATTATGAATTTTAAATTTAATTCTGATCTTATTCAGAGTACTTAAGGTATATTTAGTGTATTATCTTAATCAAAATATAAATACTACTATGGTTTCTTCTTTCTCTAGTATTTTCATTCACAAATCTTTATAGTTTTATCCGTATTTTCATGGTATGAATGAAACAAAAGATTCCTTGAAATTGATGTATTAAAAAAAAATTTAAAAGACCTCTTTTAAGCACGTAGCTGAACTTCTTAGCTTCCATTGGTCATGGCCAGATTGCTCTCCAGAAAGACTGTCTCATTCACAGTGCTACCAGCAGCTTCGTAAATGTGCCTGCACGGCATGGTCCTTCCAACATGGAGTTTTCATTTTTTTCAAAATAGTAAAATCCATTATTCTTAAGTTAATGGATAGTCTAAAATCTCATTTTCTTTAATTATTAGATGTGGAGCATTCTATGTGTTTTTAAAAACGATTCATTTTACATATTAGTATTATGTATGTTTTGGATAATATTCTATATTACATTTATCACAGGCTTCTATATTATTAGTTTTTAATATTTGTTGCAAATATATATACGCATACATACATATATACATACATACATATATATATATATATATGTAATACACACACACACACACACACACACACACACACACCCATCTACTTTATCTCTAAATGATTGTTCAGTAGTCATGGTTTAAATCCCTTTTAACAGTGAATAAAGTTGCTCATTTTCATTAAGTTCATTGATTTACCTCAGGTTTATTCCACTCTGAAATGCAGATGTAAATACTTGTATTTAATATGTAATTGTTGAAACAGTGTTTCTTTCCTCATTGTTACTGAGTTTATCCCCTTGAGTTGTCATTTTAAGTTCTTTTTAAAGATCAGTTTTTTTCTGTAATTAATTTTTTCCCTCCTAACTAATTTGTTTTTCTCTAACCAATTTACAGTGTAGACTTGAAGGCTACTGCTTTATAGTCTTGTTTTATAGCCATGCTGATTCTTCCTCATCAAATTTCCCTTTTTAAAAAAACATTCTCTGGTATTTCTACTTTTTAGATAAATGTTTACTATTGACTTCAGAAATTTATATGAAGTGCTCTATTAAATTTAATTGGCATTGCTTTGTGTCTCTATTTTTTGTTTTCAAATACTTTACAATATGAAGTTGTGATAATTAGAAGTCATTTAACTTACATCATGAAACGAAATTTGTGAATTCTCTACTTTGCTGAATTCTGATGCATTTTAAAAAACAAAAAACCTGAAATAAATACCACTAAAAATGTCACATTCCCTGTGAATCAGTTTAAAATATAATGACATTTCTGTATTTTCTAAAATCATTGTATCTGAACACGAACCAAATGAATAATTTGTTATTCATAAATAAATGAATATTAATTATGGCAGCTTCTTATGCTCTAATTCTCAAATTGTTTTGTTTGTTTGCTTTGGGTGTAGGTATGGAATGCTATTCATGAACTCAGTGGGAATGCAGTAAAAGCTGTGGACCCCACCTCTTAGAAAAAGCATTCATGTATATTCACAGAAATTTGCATTTAATCTCATGGAGCACCAAGCCCTGTTGTGCTATCTGTGGGCCCCAGATTACAAATCCCCATTCGGAAGTCTTCTGTAAATAGCAAATACTTTTGCTTCCTTGTGTTGTAGGGGCTGATATAGCTGCAGTGATGCTGGATTTCATTGACTGGCTGACCCACCAAGAATTTGGCCGAAGGTGTGTGGTCAGTATCAGAGATATCCTGTCCTGGGTTAACTTCATGAACACAATGGGGGAGGACGCTGCTTTGAAAAGGCCAGAGACCATCTCCACTGTGACGTCTTTTGTCCATGCTGCATGCCTGGTGTACATAGATGGAATAGGTTCAGGTATGTCAGTTGTCTGTTGGCTGGAGGGGACGGGATTAGGGTAGAGGAAAGTACACAATGGGGCAAGCCCAAACCTCTGATCCAGATACTTTATAGAATCACTTACTCTAATATTTCTGGGACTCAGAATGGATTTCTTTTTCTTTGTACTCTTTTTGAGAGGTGGTTGGTATAAAACTCCTCATTGCTTACACAACAGGGACTTGGTAAATGTGAAGAAGTCTGTATGAGTTTGGTTTTAAGTTTACTGTAATTGCATAAAATCCAATATTTAAGTTCCATTTTTTGCCGTGAAGATTAAAAATATTAAAATGATCAGTAATACCACAGTAATTACTCTTTATCTCCAGGCTGATTTATCATGGCGTGTCTGGGGTGCTTTACTGAATAAGCTGCTGCTGAATTGATGATATTTTAAACTGTGGGGAGAGGAGAGTCACGCTTCCTTAGGACTGCTTACCCTAGCATTCGTAGGGTCTCATTTCCCCAGGAAAAATGCCCTAGAGCTGCTGAATGCTGTCACGTCGTCCTTGTTTCCTTTATCTTTTAGGGGTCACAACTTCTGGGTTTGGTACGGCCCTCTTGGCTCGCAAACAATGTCTGAAATTCCTAATCAAGAAACTTTCAAAGATAGTCTGGCTTACAGAATGTCAGAAAAAAGAATTGAAGATTTATGACAGACTCAAGGCCAAAGAATTCACTGGGATAGAGAACCTTTGGGGAATTCATCCATTTTTTATACCAAGGGGTAAGAATGATTTTAAGTGAATGAAGATTCTCTTGTTACAGATCATGGATACTTGACTTTCATTGTGATATCATGATGGATTTTGAAATAGTTATCTGGGTTAGAATCTGACTTGGCATAACCATAATTGTGTGAGTGGTGAAAAATATACAACTGGTGTGTAAAAGTAGGGGAAAATACACTTTCATCTCTGAATAAATTGTGTAAAAATGCATTTATTTGGTGTTCAAAACAAGAGCTTTCCTATAGTGGTAATAAAGCCCATAATGTGTTAACTGTACAACTTCATCACTGGTTACAAAAACAGTTTTATGAACCCTGTGGGCAAGAATTGTGTCACTTATCTTCCTGTCCCTGGCATCTGACATGTAGTCAGCTTTCATAGGCATTTAGAAAATGTCTCTTGACTGAATGAATGGGTGAATGAATGAATGTTAAGTGAAAATTGCAAGTGTGTTTGAATTCTAATCCTTGCTTTCATTCTTACAAATATTTAAAATGTGGCAGTTAGAAAAGATAGCTTCTAAGGCACTTTAAATTTTTTAGAGTGTTTTAGCAGATTTAGCAGATTGTTGCTTTCCTTTTTTCTTGTCCCTTACTTCTTCCCTACATTACTAATTGTTGAATTCCTGAAATGTATAGTGGTGCAGAGGCAGTTAGTAGGCTTTCATTGGTGAACAAAACCAGCCAAGTTCCTGACTGAATAGAACATTGACCCCTTTCCTGTCCTTCTTCAACAGTACTCTCTTCATGCCTGATGGGGCCTCTATGATCTAACCTTTAGGTTCCTTCCCTAAGCCATTGTCATATATTCAGTTCTCTTAGGTAGGAGCTACATGCTAGTGGCCTGAGACTGGGTGGTTCTTGCTTCATTCTCCTTCCATAGCTGAGATAATAGATGTTTTCCTAGCCCTCCAAACCGGTATACCAAAAGTTTCTTCCAGGAGACATAGTGGCACAAATGTTAAGCCTATAAAACTATTATTCGTCTGCATGTCAGTACATTACGGTTCAAGAACACATACTGGATTATCTTAGATAAAATTATTTCTACAGAACCGTGGAGCCTATGCACCTAGATTACATTTGACTCTTAGGAAAATACCTTTTTATAAAGGCAAATAGTACCAAGAACCTGTAGTAATTCCAGGTATGGGTTGTAAAAAGAAAGATGTGTGCTTGCAGTTAGACCTATGTATGTAGGTTTATGTATAGGTCTAAGAGATGGAGAGATCTGTATAGTAGGGCCAGATTTGCTAGCTATGCTTTAAAGCATTTTATGGATCAAGAAGTGGAGAAATGTGGAAATAAGGCTAAGCATTTTCACTGCAGAATGGTACCTCGCCAACCGACAGTCCACTTGGTGGAATCTGATGAACTTGAGTTGATATGAATATATGATTTGGTGACATCCAGCTTATATGTGGCTTTTCTCCACTTAAGGACCTGTCCTGCACAGGAATAATATTGCTGACTATGCACTCAGTGCAGGAACCACGGCTATGAATGCCCAGAGGCTGTTAAGAGCTACAAAACTGAACAAACCTATTCTGCTGGAGGGCTCCCCTGGTGTGGGCAAGACAAGTTTGGTGGGAGCATTAGCAAGGGCTTCAGGCAACATCCTTGTTCGAATCAACTTGTCGGAGCAGACGGTAAGCTTAGTCATCCTGCTGCTGGTGAGGGTAGTAGAGGGAGTAATGTTTGTATCTGTGTATAGTTCCTAGTCAGAAATAGTTATGACATTTTCAGTACCTCAAATAGTTCATGGTGATAAACACCAAGTAACATGGCCTTCCAAACGAATTCTCCTTCTGGTTTCAGTAGTAGTTGACATCTGTAATGTTATTCTCTCTGGATGCTTTCTTCTAATTTTCTTTTGAGAGAGAATGCCCAATTCAGTATTAATTGTAATGTAACCTCTATTTTGTCATTTAAAAAAAAAGGACCTTTAAACAATCTTATGAAAATAAGGAACAGAGATGAAAAAAGTAAGTGAGAATCTCTTGGAATGGGGTCTGGGAGCAGGGCCTGGATGTTATTACTGTTCCTGTTTTTAAAAGTTTAACCAATTTCCAAGTATAACCACAGTTGAAAACTGCTGATCTTGAGCTCCAGCATTAACGCATGGGTACATGGAGTATTGTGATTAGAAGGTTCTCGGGGGCATGTGTGGGCACCTGGTGAAGAGTGCTGGGATTGCTTAGTTCTGTCTTGGGTGTAAGAAGGAAAAAGTCTGTAAGAGCCAAGTATTTATCATTTTAGATTTAGGATCTTGGGATCTTGTTAATTTTTTATGTAATGTTGACTTTTCCTTGTTTCTACCCCCGCTCAAAGGACATCACAGACCTGTTTGGAGCAGATCTACCTGTTGAAGGTGGCAAGGGAGGAGAGTTTGCCTGGCGTGATGGCCCCTTGCTGGCGGCTCTGAAGGCAGGCCATTGGGTCGTGCTGGATGAGGTGAGAGGGCCGTGCATCATGCCAAGCACAGTGTGACAATCATGAGGAACGGCCATACTTTTCAGCCTTAGGGCATTTCTCAGTGGATGATCATGTTACTGGATAGTAAAGACAAATTCTCAATGAAAAAAGTCCTTCATGGTTTCTTTTAAGAATAAGAAGTCACTTGTCAGACAGTACATACAGAAGTCCCTCTATATATAACCTACAAATTCCTACTTTTGTAAGCTAGCCTTCTGAGAAAAACTGCTTCTTCACTAGTTTAGTCTGTGTCTCTGGCAGGCATGTTGTTTATATTTATTTTGTGGGCATTTTACAAGGAGTGTTAACACCTCATGTTTGTATCAGTGCAACAGAGGGACTGGGGAAAGTTATCTTAAGAAGAGATATAAAAAATGGTGAGAAAATGATCAGGGTTATATGTGCATATTGGATAAATTTTTCACCTGAAGAACAGACCACATCATGAGACCTGTGATAAGTGCTGAATCTCGGGGACCGCTTGGCAGCTTAGAGAGATGGAAAAGTGATGCATAAAAATAAGTCGAAGGTTGTGACAAAAGGAATCAAGTCATTTTAGTGTGTTAATTCAGGAAAAAGCCAGAAAGTAGTTGTGGAACTTAAATGATTGTAGTGATGAAAGTGCTGTAGATGAAACTTTTGACATAGGTGCCAGAGGGTTCCCCAGGTTCAGACCCCTCTGAGTCTGAAGTCAGGGCGTGCTGTGGGGTTCCTTTTTGGATGAGTGGCTTCTTACTTGTCTTGGAGAAAGATAATGGAGATGGAGTGTTCCCTCTTCTACCACTCCCTACCCCTGATTTTTTTTGAACAGAGATGACTGATAGAATATTCATTAGCCAGGAAAAAAAGAATGCTTAGTCTAAAAGCCTAAGACTTCTGACCATACTCCTATTGGGTTGAAATGCATCCAAGTACCACAAGCCATTTTGGACTTGCAGTTAAACTTTTAGAAGCAGCTTTTAGAACTTGGCCTATTTGGGAATATACAGTGGAGTTGTGGTTGTAATGCATATGTAAATGTGATACTTCTAATATGATAGTCTTGTGTTTTTGCCCATTTGCATTTAATTGATTCACCTTTTCCCAATTGAATTTTCCCATGTTAGCTAAAAACTACCCATACTTCACATTCTTGAGCTCTGAATTCAGCATCTGAAGATCTCTATTTAGCTCTTTTCATTTTGGGTGTAACAACTTCTACTTGTTCTTATTCATAAAACTTGGTGAAAGTTAGTTATGTAGATCCACTTCACGTGGTTTATATCATGTCATGACTTTAAAGCCCATTTGGAGATTTCATTCGGTATTGGAGCTGGGAAAGATACTTGCTTATTTAAGTATATAAAGAACCATCTTACCTCATCTTTAAAAATCTCAGAGTGAAAATGAAATATCTGTGTGTTGGCAAATTTTTTTTGGTTTTTTTGGAAGCTATGATTTGTAAAGTATGCTAATATAGGTGCTTATAATGGGTACAATTTAATTTTAGAGAAGATTTTAACTGTTCTTTAATAAACTCAGTCTGAATATTTATTCAGTTTATTTAAAATTACTGATAATTTATACACCCCAAATCTCTGTAACTATAAATGAACTAATAATAGGATGAATGCTGATTAACCCATCTCTCAGGTTAAGAAATGGAATGTTACCAATGTTGTTTGGGCCTCCTGCTGAAGTAATACTGTCTTACTTTTGTGCGTACTTGCTTTTAGTTATAGTTATACAGCATATGGAATAAATGTATGCATTTCCCCTCTAACCCCAATAGCTCAACCTGGCTTCTCAGTCTGTATTGGAAGGACTCAATGCTTGTTTTGACCACCGAGGAGAAATCTATGTTCCTGAGTTAGGAATGAGCTTTCAAGTGCAGCATGAAAAGACCAAGATTTTTGGGTGTCAAAATCCTTTTAAACAAGGAGGCGGGAGGAAAGGCTTGCCCAGGTCTTTCCTTAACAGATTCACTCAGGTAAGATTTGCTGTTGCCATAGAGTCTGAAGTGGGAGTGTCTGGGTGCTGAGACTGGTGACATGTTGCAATTAGGATGCTCATTACCAGAATGAGAGAGAGTCAGTTTAATAATCCATTTTTTAATTCCATGTCTTTATTTATTTATTTATTTTTAAATTTTTTATTAAGATATTATTGATATACACTCTTATGAAGGTTCCACATGAAAAAACAATGTGGTTACTACATTCACCCATATTATCGAGTCCCCCCCGTACCCCAATGCAGTCACTGTCCATCAGTATAGTAAGATGCCACAGATTCACTGTTTGCCCTCTCTGTGCTACACTGTTTTCCTGGTGACCCCTTACACCATGTGTACTAAACATAATACTGCTCAATTCCCTTCTCCCTCCCTCTCCACCCGCCCTACCATACCCCTCCCCTTTGGTAACCACTAGTCCCTTCTTGGAGTCTGTAAATCTGCTGCTAATTTGTTCCTTCAGTTTTGCTTTGTTATACTCCACAAATGAGGGGAATCATTTGGCACTTGTGTTTCTCCACCGGGCTTATTTCACTGAGCATAATGTCCTCTAGCTCCATCCATGTTGTTGCAAATGGTAGGATTTGTTTCTTTCTTATGACTGAATAGTATTCCATTGTATACATGCACCACATCTTCTTTATCCATTCATCTACTTATGGACACTTAGCTTGCTTCCATATCTTGGCTATTGTAAATAGTGCTGCAGTAAACATAGGGGTGCATATGTCTTTTTAAGTCTGAGAAGTTGTATTCTTTGGGTGAATTTAGTTCTTTGAGGAACCTCCATACTGCTTTCCACAATGGTTTAACTAGCTTACGTTCCCACCAGCAGTGTAGGAGGATTCCCCTTTCTCCGCATCCTCAGCAGCATCTGTTGTTTTTAGTCTTTTTGATGCTGGCTGTCCTTACTGGTGGGAGGTGATACTTCATTGTGGTTTTAATATGCATTTCTCTGATGACAAGCAATGTGGAGC